>NC_038251.2:32355936-32529504 GCF_000004515.6 Glycine max
GGGTTAGGTCGGGATTGGTCAAGCTTGGTTTTGGGCAATAGCACCCCACCTGACGTCCCCAAGGTCTCCTGACCCCCGCGACATATCTCCAGGTACCACTCTGTGGTCAACAATAAAAGCAGGAAGTTTCACCCTTCAACACTTCCTCATCTCAAGCTTGTAGGATTATGGGGTACCCATCACATGTGGTACTAGGTGGCGGTCGGGCGATGGTGCACAACAAGTTTTCCACATCCACAATGCGCGCATAAACCCACCATCCCCTGTTGCCCACCTCCATCTGAGCTCACGTACTCTCACGTAGCTCATATCCTCGTTTCTCTCAACACCGGGTCCCCATCAATCCTCCCAAGCGTCCACAACATCCAAGCGAAACAACATTCAAACAGCACAAGCTATCACAACCAAGCAAAACAGAGCAAAGGCAGAAAACTCTGCCAAAACACCAACCAAATCACAGCTTTTCTCACTTAAAGACCCCAGTAACAATTCCTTCGATCCAATTCGTTAACCGTTGGATCGACTCCAAAATTTTACTGGAAGTCTATAGTGAATAAGCCTACATTTTGACCGTTGGGATCTACTAGCAAACATCCAGAACTCATTCTACATTACTCTTTCCACAACCAGCAAATACATGGATTTTTCTGCACTTGTGCAAAATTCTGCTGCACAATTTTACAGCAAAATCTGCACAAAGAGCATATTTCGAAAACCACACTTCCCCTCATCCAATCTTGCCCAAATCAAATCCTACAAGTCCCAAATCATGTATCAATCATGTCTAAACCAAAGTCAAGCTTCAAACCACAGCAACACAAAATCTAGGTGTCCAAAACCCCTCATTTTAATGGATTTTCAAGGTTTGAAAAGTGAAATTGAGAATGAGGTTAATTTGGAGCAAACTCTCACCTCACACAAGTCTATAACATCAATCTAAACTTGCTCAAACTGGATTTACACCTAAAATCCCACCGAATCAAAATTTGACTCCTCAACACCCAATTTTGCCCTAGAAATGGCTCTTGGTTTACTTTGGTCATTTGTTTTTCTCTCTAGCACAGTCCAAGCTTTCTCATAAGTCCTAAATGGCATTTCAAGCTAAGATTAACTCACTTTAACCTCCATTTACCACAGAATCCAGATTTAACCTTCCAACTCTCAAAGCCTCACTCTTTTTCCACTCACAACACCACATTCTCACTTTCTAACCCCAAGTTAACTCTACCCTTCATCTCTAACAGTTTCCATAAGCAATTTCAGCACATGAACATCACAAGCATCATCATAAAAACCCTAAAACAGAATGGGTATGTTTAACTCATCCAAACATGGCAATTTCAACATGCTTTCAACAAGTGTCTTCACAAATAATCATCACACAGCAGAAACCTAGCAAGACTACCCATCATATCTCCCAAAACCCCATACCCACGAAATTTAAGAGAGAAAGAAGTCCACCCAAACCTGAATTTTCGAAGTCCCACTCGTAGCCACGCACTTCACGACCCCGAAAATGCCCTCCTTTCGCGATTTGGAGCAGAAATGAGCACCAAAGGTTGGAGCTTTGTTGGGGTTTCAATGGAGAATGGAGGGGAAGAGGATGGCAACGTGAGGGAGAGAGAGAGCTGTCTGAAATTTTCTGTTTTGCTGAGTGAGGAGAGAGAAAAGCTTTTTGGTCTTAAATAAAAAGGGTTTTCCTTTTTTCCATTATTTTATTTAAGCAATGCCACATGTCTCCATTTGAGTGGAGCAAAAAGGGCCCACTTTCTCTTTTTGACTGTGACCCATACTCAGCCACAAAAGTGAGAAAAATCTGACCTTTGAAACGCTAAAATCCTACCTCGGTTTGCGTTCCGTTTCTCTGGTTCCAGTTTCTCGCGTTTCTCTGCGTCCGTCGGGGCCAGTTTTCGAAAGTAAGCAATATATATATATCCAAACGCTCAGAATAAAACCCCGAGCGTGGTTCAGAGGTTGGTTTCGTTAAATTTTAAGTCGCACGCAAAACGATGATTTTTAAACTAATTAATTAAGAATTAACCCATAACCTCCCAGTTATGGATTTCTCTTCCTTAATTAGTCTAACCCGCGTATCTTGCCCCTACTATTCCTACCCTTACCAAGAACATATATGCATATACACTGAATAATACTTATATATATATAATCATTCAAAATACATCGTTTCCAAAAATCCCGGGTAGAAATTTCCAGGATGTTACAATACTCCCACCCTTTTAGGAATTTCGTCCCCGAAATTAACTACTCTATGAACAAACTTGGGTACAATTCTCTCATCCTATCTTCCAACTCCCATGTAGAATCACCCTCATCGTTTCCCCACTGCACCTTTACCAACGCGATCTCCTTTCCTCTCAAAGACTTCATTCTTCGGTCAGTGATCTTCTGAGGTTGTGCTCTATAGGTAAGGTTATCCTTCACCTGTACCTCGTCCACTGTAAGTATATGTGATGGATCTGGGTTGTACCGTCTCAGTTGAGAGACATGAAACACAGGATGCAAATTCGATAAACTCGGAGGTAAGGCGATATGATAAGCTACAGGCCCAATCTTCTTCAAAATCTGATACGGACCTAGATACTTGGGTGTCAACTTCCTAGCCTTGAGAGCTCTTCCAACTCCGGTTACGGGAGAAACCTTCAAAAACACATGTTCTCCTTCCTCAAAATCTAGTGGTTTCCTCCTTCTATCAAAATAGCTCTTCTGCCTATCCTGAGATGCTTTTATCTTCTCTCGAATCAACTTCACTTGTTCGTTAATCTGTTGTAGCATTTCAGGTCCAAGAAGTACTGCTTCTCCATCATCGTACCAACAAATAGGAGTTTTTCACTTTCGTCCATATAGAGCTTCAAAAGGAGCCATACCAATACTGGCTTGGTAGCTATTGTTGTAAGTAAACTCAATCAATGGCAAACAATCCATCCAGCTACCTTGTTGCTCTATAATACACGCCCGAAGTAGATCCTCTAGAGTCTGAATAGTTCGTTCAGTCTGACCATCTGTTTGAGGATGATAAGCTGAACTAAGCTTCAGCTTTGTCCCCAAGGCTTCATGTAGACTTGTCCAAAATCGCGAAGTGAACCTCGGATCCCTATCAGATACAATACTAGAAGGAATTCCATGCAACCTTACCACTTCCTTGATGTACAACTCCACTAGCTTCTCCATTCTATACTTCATATTCACCGGAATAAAATGTGCAGATTTGGTGAGTCGATCTACTATGACCCACACAGCATCATGCCCACGACTAGTCCTGGGTAAACTAGATACAAAATCCATAGATATGCTCTCCCATTTCCATTCCGGAATCTCCAATGGCTTCAATTCTCCCGATGGTCGCTGGTGCTCAACCTTAGCCTTTTGACATGTCAAACATCTTGCTACATATTCAGCTACATCTTTCTTCATACCATGCCACCAAAAACTTCTCTTCAAATCTTGGTACATCTTAGTCATTCCTGGATGGAAACTAAGACGACTTTTATGCGCTTCCTCCAAAATCTTAACTTTCAAATCATCTAGAGATGGCACACATATCCTCCCCTTGAATCTAATTAATCCGGTTGTGTCCTTCTCAAACTCCACATCCTTATCCCTCATTACATCTAACACCTTGCCTTGTAAAAACGGGTCATCCCCTTGTGCCTCGCGTATGTGGTCTACAAATTCATTGGTAATCTGTAACGCTCCCACAAATAAGCTCTTGGGTCGCACCTCGATTGCTAGATTCAAATCTCGGAATTCCTCTATCAATCTCTGCTCCAAACTCATCATAGTCGCAACATGTAAAGATTTCCGGCTTAGCGCATCGGCTACTACATTAGCCTTTCCCGGGTGGTAGGAAAGACCAAAATCATAGTCCTTGAGGAACTCCATCCATCTTCGTTGCCTCATATTGAGTTCCTTCTGATCGAACAAGTATCTGAGACTCTTGTGATCACTGAAAACTTCAAAACGAGTACCGTACAAATAATGCCTCCAAATCTTTAAGGCAAAGACCACCACTACTCTTCCCTCTTGCATCAGCACACACCCCAAGCCTTGCCCGCTTGCATCGCAATACACTTCAAATGTCCTCTTAGGGTCGGGCAAAATTAACACTGGAGCTGTCGTCAACCGCCGCTTCAACTCTTGGAAACTTTGATCACACTTCTCATTCCAGACAAACTTCTCACTCTTACGAGTCAATTTAGTTAGGGGCAATGCCAATTTAGAAAATCCTTCAATGAACTTTCTATAATAGCCAGCCAACCCCAAGAAGCTTCGAACCTCCGTTGGAGTTGTCGGTTGTTGCCACTCCATAACCGACTCCACCTTGTTCGGATCCACTGCAACCCCGTCCTTAGAAATCACGTGCCCTAAGAACTGCACTTTCTCCAACCAAAATTCACATTTCGACAGTTTGGCGAACAACTTCCTATCCCTCAGGATATGCAACACAATCCTCAAGTGCTTCTCATGCTCCTCCTTATTCCTCGAATACACTAGGATATCATCAATGAACACAACCACGAACTGATCCAAGTAATCATGGAATATACGATTCATATAATCCATGAAAATAGCCGGAGCATTAGTCACTCCAAATGGCATGACTAAATACTCGTAGTG
The DNA here is from genome assembly GCF_000004515.6 of Glycine max. Taxonomy (NCBI): domain Eukaryota; kingdom Viridiplantae; phylum Streptophyta; class Magnoliopsida; order Fabales; family Fabaceae; genus Glycine; species Glycine max. The sequence goes on from NC_038251.2 coordinate 32,360,572, forward strand.
CCCATACCGAGTCCGAAACGCAGTTTTTGGGATATCTTCCTTCTTGACTCGAATTTGATGGTACCCCGATCGCAAATCTATCTTCGAAAATACCGTCGCTCCCCTCAATTGGTCAATCAAATCATCTATCCTTGGTAGAGGATATTTGTTCTTAATAGTGACCTTGTTTAACTGCCGGTAGTCTACACACATCCTCATACTTCCATCCTTCTTTTTAACCAACAAGACCGGCGCTCCCCACGGTGATGCGCTTGGACGAACAAATTGTTTGCTCAAAAGATCCTGCACTTGTGCCTTCACCTCTGCTAGTTCTACCGGAGACATTCTATAAGGCGCAATCGACACTGGATTCGCCCCAGGCACCAAGTCAATAATGAATTCCACTTCTCTCTCAGGTGGCAATTCACAAACATCATCCGGAAAAACTTCTGGAAATTCTGACACCACTGGTATACAACTAACTTCAGCGTCCTCTTCCACATACATAGAGAACAACACCATGTAAGTTCGAACATCCCCCGTTCCTTCGTTGGCCGCATCCCCTTTCAATGGTTCACTTGGAACTACATCTCCACCAAACACTAGCATCTTCTCCTTACAGTCTAGAAAGATATGGTTAGTAGATAACCAATCCATCCCCAAGATCACATCTAGATGGGCTAAAGGTAGGCAAATCAAGTCCGCCATAAAAGATCGACCCTCAACAATTATGGGACACTTCAAACACACCCGAGAGGTGGTTACAGGCTCGCTCGTCGGAGTAGACACCACCATATCATATGGCAACTCCGTCGCACATAACCCCAACCTCTCCACACATGCATGAGATATGAAAGAATGCGTGGCACCTGAATCATAAAGTACATCTAGTAGTTTATCAGCAATCAAACACTTACCCCGTATCAAATCGTCGGAGGCAGCTGCTTCTGAACCACTCATAGCAAATACCCGAGAGGGTACTTTTGGTCTTCCACCACTAGTGTTGTTGTTGCTAACATTACCGCTCCTTGTGGAATTAGTGGGTCCACGATTGACGGTGTTGGAATTGGCCGTCACTGTCGGCCTCCCGGTCACCCTACATTCTCGAGCATAATGGCCCACCTTGCCACACACCTAACAACGATTCTCTTGTGTCTGCTGGAGCTGTGGGCAATTTCTCTTAATATGCAGTCCTCCACACTGAAAGCACTGTACCCCAGTCCCCCTTGACTGGCTCATGTTGGAGGTAGCCATAGGTTGCTTCCCCTTGTTGCTAGCATACGGCTTCATCCTTTTATTACCATTCCCCCTAAAAGGATGGTTTCTCTGAGGTCCTCCAACACCTCTAGCTTGCCTCTCCTTCATCTTGTCCTCAAAAATCCTGCACTTTGTCACCAACTGATTAAAATCCGTGATCTGCATATAACTAACCGCCTGTTGGATCTCCAACCGAAGCCCATTCTCAAACTGAGCGCATAAATCTTCCTCATTCCGAGCATCTTGGTATTGAGGCCAATACTGCAGAAGCTCATTAAACTTGGCCGTGTACTCCCCAACAGACATGTTTCCTTGCTTCAAATCCAGAAATTCCCTCGCCTTCCGCTTCCTGAGATCTCGCGGAAAGTAATTCTCCAGGAATTTGTCCTTGAAGGCATTCCAAGGAATCACGCCTCCAGGTGCAACAAATGAAGGCTTCACGAACTTCCACCAATTCTCGGCCTCTCCTTGGAGCATAAATGTCGCATAAAGGACCTTATGCTCCTCAAGGCAACCCATCGCCTCGAAAATCTTCTCCGTCTCAGCTAACCACAACCTAGCACCTTCCGGATCATAGTCTCCACTGAACTTTGGCGGGTGGTTCTTACGGAAAGCCATGAGTCCCCGATACTCCGCCGGCTCCACATCACGTTCCTGCACTAGAGTTTCCAGCACAGCGGTGATGCGGTCAAGGACATCACGGTTCTGATCCCTACCACGTCCTGCCATACCTATCCTATAGGGAAGCTATCAGCACCCAAGAAATCCTAAAAAGAGAGTGTACCACACAGGCTATGACAGTTATAACAACATCCTTCTCTTTATACATACTCATACACACAACAATTCTGTGAATCAGTCACACATCCATGCTCAAGACAAGAAGGCAAAAATACACACAATGTGTGACTTAACGTCACTCCCCGAAACCTACTCCCAAGTTTCAGAGAAACACAGCATTCACACAGCAAGACCATAACAGGTTCACTAGAATCCAACTTTTGCTCTGATACCACCAATTGTGGCGTCCCCAAAATAATGACTGGTTTAATAGTAATGATTTAATTAACAAAAACCATGGTAATTTTTTTTTCTTCTTTTTCTTTTTCATTTCTTTCTCTTTTCACCAAAACAAGGTTTTGAAGGAAAATCCTCACTACAGAGTCCTGAATGGCCAGTTCACAACTCTATTCGGAGTCATTTCTTTCTCACCGCTCATAATCTCTAAACTATTTTGCTTTTTCAAAAGAAAGAATGTACCAGCCATTACTTTAGGTCGTCACGTGAAAATAAAAGAATAAAATACGGTCAATAAACTCTTTTACAAATAAAGTTGCTAACGCTTTCTTTTCAAATAACAAGATCGATCATAAATGCATTCATCATTTAAAGCTGTCCAAAATATTGGAGTTTTACAAAATATATAGTGTCATCCAGAGCAAAGGTGTCCATAGTGGTGGCTTCAGCCACAAGTATACAATAATCGAATTCCTATACATCAAGTCTACCCATACAAAACAAAAGAGTAAACCTAACAGTCAGTCCTAGATACACCCACCCTCAAAAATACACAAAACTAATCCAAGGAGCTGTCCACTCCACCATGCGCTGAAGCGTCCGTGCAGGTTCATCTGGATGCACCAAAGAAGTAGCCGTGAATCCAATGGTGCCCCGAAATCGGCACCTCGTGTTGCCTTCGAGGGTCTCCCAAGCTCCCTCTAGGCACTCCATCTCTACTCGATCACGGATTAGCTGCGCCGCCATCACGATCTACAAGAAAGAAAAGAAAGGGGTAGACTCTTTCACAAGAATCTAACTGCACTGCACACCATTTGTCTCATAACCACTACATGCAAGTAAAAGGGGTATTTTAAGGCTTTCCATCTCTGGTAATCGATTACACAGCCTTGGTAATCGATTACCAGAGGCTAAACTTGAATTACACAGCCTCAGGACATGAAATATGCAAAAATGCACTGTGTAATCGATTACACATGCCTGGTAATCGATTACCAGTGACCCATTCCTCTGTGTAATCGATTACACAGGCTGGTAATCGATTACCAGAGGCTTCCACCATCTCCCAGTTCCTTTTTTAAGCCTGGTAATCGATTACACCCCTTGGTAATCAATTACCAGAGGCTTCCCTAGCTTCCTGACCTCGTTTTCAAGCCTGGTAATCGATTACACCCCGTGGTAATCGATTACCAGAGACCATCTTAGCCTCCTGTCTTCATTTTTAAGCCTTGTAATCGATTACCCACCCTTGGTAATCGATTACCAGAGGCCATAACCCACATATCAATCAAAGTTCACAACTGGCCAGCCACCACAAGCCTCCTTGCTTTGTGGTCTTTGTTCCTTTTATCTGTTGACTGCCAGGAGCTCGCCTGTTTAGGTACATCACAGGTTCTCACTGACCGACTATGCCCGGGTTAGGTCGGGATTGGTCAAGCTTGGTTTTGGGCAATAGCACCCCACCTGACGTCCCCAAGGTCTCCTGACCCCCGCGACATATCTCCAGGTACCACTCTGTGGTCAACAATAAAAGCAGGAAGTTTCACCCTTCAACACTTCCTCATCTCAAGCTTGTAGGATTATGGGGTACCCATCACATGTGGTACTAGGTGGCGGTCGGGCGATGGTGCACAACAAGTTTTCCACATCCACAATGCGCGCATAAACCCACCATCCCCTGTTGCCCACCTCCATCTGAGCTCACGTACTCTCACGTAGCTCATATCCTCGTTTCTCTCAACACCGGGTCCCCATCAATCCTCCCAAGCGTCCACAACATCCAAGCGAAACAACATTCAAACAGCACAAGCTATCACAACCAAGCAAAACAGAGCAAAGGCAGAAAACTCTGCCAAAACACCAACCAAATCACAGCTTTTCTCACTTAAAGACCCCAGTAACAATTCCTTCGATCCAATTCGTTAACCGTTGGATCGACTCCAAAATTTTACTGGAAGTCTATAGTGAATAAGCCTACATTTTGACCGTTGGGATCTACTAGCAAACATCCAGAACTCATTCTACATTACTCTTTCCACAACCAGCAAATACATGGATTTTTCTGCACTTGTGCAAAATTCTGCTGCACAATTTTACAGCAAAATCTGCACAAAGAGCATATTTCGAAAACCACACTTCCCCTCATCCAATCTTGCCCAAATCAAATCCTACAAGTCCCAAATCATGTATCAATCATGTCTAAACCAAAGTCAAGCTTCAAACCACAGCAACACAAAATCTAGGTGTCCAAAACCCCTCATTTTAATGGATTTTCAAGGTTTGAAAAGTGAAATTGAGAATGAGGTTAATTTGGAGCAAACTCTCACCTCACACAAGTCTATAACATCAATCTAAACTTGCTCAAACTGGATTTACACCTAAAATCCCACCGAATCAAAATTTGACTCCTCAACACCCAATTTTGCCCTAGAAATGGCTCTTGGTTTACTTTGGTCATTTGTTTTTCTCTCTAGCACAGTCCAAGCTTTCTCATAAGTCCTAAATGGCATTTCAAGCTAAGATTAACTCACTTTAACCTCCATTTACCACAGAATCCAGATTTAACCTTCCAACTCTCAAAGCCTCACTCTTTTTCCACTCACAACACCACATTCTCACTTTCTAACCCCAAGTTAACTCTACCCTTCATCTCTAACAGTTTCCATAAGCAATTTCAGCACATGAACATCACAAGCATCATCATAAAAACCCTAAAACAGAATGGGTATGTTTAACTCATCCAAACATGGCAATTTCAACATGCTTTCAACAAGTGTCTTCACAAATAATCATCACACAGCAGAAACCTAGCAAGACTACCCATCATATCTCCCAAAACCCCATACCCACGAAATTTAAGAGAGAAAGAAGTCCACCCAAACCTGAATTTTCGAAGTCCCACTCGTAGCCACGCACTTCACGACCCCGAAAATGCCCTCCTTTCGCGATTTGGAGCAGAAATGAGCACCAAAGGTTGGAGCTTTGTTGGGGTTTCAATGGAGAATGGAGGGGAAGAGGATGGCAACGTGAGGGAGAGAGAGAGCTGTCTGAAATTTTCTGTTTTGCTGAGTGAGGAGAGAGAAAAGCTTTTTGGTCTTAAATAAAAAGGGTTTTCCTTTTTTCCATTATTTTATTTAAGCAATGCCACATGTCTCCATTTGAGTGGAGCAAAAAGGGTCCACTTTCTCTTTTTGACTGTGACCCATACTCAACCACAAAAGTGAGAAAAATCTGACCTTTGAAACGCTAAAATCCTGTCTCGATTTGCGTGCAGTTTCTCTAGTTCCAGTTTCTCGCGTTTCTCTGCGTCCGTCGGGGCCAGTTTTCGAAAGTAAGCAATATATATATCCAAACGCTCAGAATAAAACCCTGAGCGTGGTTCAGAGGTTGGTTTCGTTAAATTTTAAGTCGCACGCAAAACGATGATTTTTAAACTAATTAATTAAGAATTAACCCATAACCTCCCAGTTATGGATTTCTCTTCCTTAATTAGTCTAACCCGCGTATCTTGCCCCTACTATTCCTACCCTTACCAAGAACATATATGCATATACACTGAATAATACTTATATATATAATCATTCAAAATACATCGTTTCCAAAAATTCCGGGTAGAAATTTCCAGGATGTTACATCGCCGGCCTGACACAAGCTAGCCAGAGCAGCAAAAGTTTGGCAATGCGACCGGCTCATTATGTATTTAGAACTGAAGCAGCAAGGGTGTTGAAGCTATCACTAAACCAGGGAAGGAGTCCTCTACACCAGATTAATGCTTCCCCTTAAGGGATGTAGGAAAGACTCGACATAAGATCGTGTCGTCATTGGTGTAAAGGTTAGCCTGGGTAAGGAACGCATCCAGATGTTCGTCTGGATCAGTGGCCCATCATAGCGCTCCAGGTTGAGTGATTTCTGGTTTAGGGGCAGGTCAACTTCCATGATTCAGTCGATAAAAGGATGTTGAAGAGTGACACGTCCTTCATAGTGAAGTGCATGCCATGTATTATGACTATTCAGGGTATTGTTGGTCTATCGGGGATGTGATTCACCCAAAGTGTGTTCATTGATCGTGTGAGTGGAGTGTTCGTCCCCTTGTGAGGGTCTCACATGAGCCTCGAACTCGTCGTGGTAACCCTTCAATTTTTTGAGTTCCTCCTCGTGGCAACGCTCCATCTCTAAAATACAGGCTTGGAGTTGGCAGAGAGTATTGTTGTTTGTCATGGTATTCGAGAGAGGATTGGAATTTTCAGGGGGTGGCTCTTGCCAAAGACCAGATCATGTGCTAACGATTAGTGTAGGTGCCCACGAGGGAAGTCTTACCATGGCCCTCGGTGGGCGCCAAATGTACTTACCAAAATCTAGAGTTGACTGGCTTCAGGGTGGATAGTCGTCAGGGTGGGCTCCATGATCTCTTATGTCAGACTTGTAGGTATCCTCCACCAGAGGAACAAGCGAAGGGAAACCTGCAAAAGGGATTCTAACGCTCAAGTATGTATGTGAGTGAGCTGAGATTGAATAGAAAGTGAAGGTAGAACCTAGTTATTTATAATGTTGGATGGAAGCCCTGGGTACTTGATTGTCGGGGTTATTACAATTGCGAAACAACTTTATAGATGATTCGTGGCCACTAGATAAGCGGGTACCTTCAATTTGATAAGGGGATAATAACATTATCATTAAAAATCAAATATATATCAATAGCTTATCGGCCCAATCACCTGGCTGTTGAGCAAGTAACGTCTGTGCTCTAGTACTAGGCTTGATGAGGAGGGCTGACGTGTATGTTTTCAAGCTAAGTTTTTAGCCATGTCATTTGTGGACCCCCAGACAGTATAGAACCCATGCATGCATTGCTTATTCGTACGTAGGAAAAGAGTAAAAGCAATAATAAAAATAGAGGATATGATATTCCAAAATTGAATAATGAAGAAACTAGTAAAAACAAATAAGGAATGAAAAAAAATGAATGCAAACAATGGACCTTTAATTCTATTTTTTAGATATTTTCATTATTAAATGAAATTTACATAAATCTTGCTACTTATTTTAGTTTAATTTTCAATTTGATAGGTCTGATTATTAAATTAATGAAATTTACATTTATTCAAATGGTAGAGTGTGTTTTTATATAGCTTCTTTACTTATATTTTTCATCCATAGTACACTTAGTATATGTTGTGTGTGTCATGCACTACTAGGAAAAGTGTTTTTAATATTGGTTATTTTGGACAATTAACATCGATGTTGAAACGGTAGTCGTTAAAAGTAGTCATTTTTAACATTAATTTTAAAAAAACCAATGTTGAAATTCACTATACAACATTGATTCTCACCAAAACCGATGTGGTATAGTAGTACATAATAGCGGAAAAAAAACATAAATGACATCATTTTTGGCAAAACCAATGTTGTACCCAAAATTGATCTCATGTACCAAAATACAACATTGATTTTGCCTAAAATTGATGTTGTAAGTACTATACAATATCAGTTTTGGGGAGAACTGATGTTGTTTTTGCATTTTTCTTTATATTTTTGTTTATTTATTAAATGAACTCAAACCTACAAATTAAAAGTAGAACCAATCCAGGCCAAAACCAAATAAATCCAGGCAATATATATTATATTCAAATTATTAATGAATAAATACTAATAAATATAATAATTTCAGTACATAAATATCATTTATAACCTAAGATTTACACAAAATGAAATTATTTTTGAAGTAAACAATTATTATTTCTCAATTATCCTTGAAACCTCCTAGGACTATGGTTGACATCCAATGCAGGGCGTAATAGTCGAACTCAGTGCTTCCTTTTTTCTTATTACACTAAATTCAATAAGATGTTCAAAGTTATCCCAAAATTAGTGTACAAAGTAATAAAATGTCATTTTGAAGAGATCAAACATTGTTCAAATGACTTACTTTAACTGGAATCCATCTAACAATTGCCTTGGATTTACTTCCATGATTATCGTTGAATCCCTTCAAAACACTAGTTAAGAGAAACATGCATGTATATTATTCAATTAAAATATTGATGTCAAATACTGATGATAAAGTAAATGTGTTACAAATTAGAAGTGCCCTGTTAACCATTCCTTTCAAGTAGTTGTCAGGCTTATTGTGCAATGAACAGAACTAGGCGGCAACATTGTCCTTAAGACATATATCCACTAGTTGCCAATGTCCACTACATTAGAGAACATTAAGTTATTATAAAACATATATTATTTAAATTGATTTGTTTAGTTTTGCTTACTCATTCAAGTAGGCTCCTAGGTAAACATCTCTCTGTGAATTCTACATCTATTTCTTAATATAATCCTCATATTCAAACTGTGATTGCTTAGATCTTTGTATGGACTATGGCTTAAGGAATTCATACACAGAGGCATTCCTCGATAACAGAATTAACTCACTCATATGCCTATTGTTGTTAAAATAAAGTAAATTATGCATCAATTTAGAACAATGAATTAGGTAATGGACTGAAACTTAAATTTACTTACATAATCCACAATTGTATAATAGTTGTATTCAGACATTGACCACTGTGTGCTATTTCCCCTAGGTAACATTATCATTGTACACCCCAAACATAGTTGCATCCCACAACACCTGCATAGGCTTGAGGAAAATTTGTGGGATTATCAATGTCATCTGGGGTATATGGGATCATCATCAATCCGACCTATCAACAAGCTTCGTTGGTTCTTTTGGTACCTATTTATCTTGCACATTTAATAAACATAAGTCAATGATAGTTAATACTTTATTTGTTAAAAATCATTTTTCAACAATAATAAACACAACAAAAAGGAAATACCTTTTCTTGAAAATTTTGTACAAGATGTGTCGGCTAAGCAAGGAATGTGTTAAGGGTCTGCCCCACCAATTGAACCTCTCCAATGTGTACGATGACGTTAAACTTCCTCAACACCCACATTTATCAGATCATTGCCCAAAGGGACGTGGTGCACGGTTGTTGACCCCTCATAAATTCCTCCAAGGGTAACCGGGCTGGGAGGATTTTAACAACATACAACCCACACCTGTTTGATGCAGTCATGTCTAGGTCCTACCCTGAGGGATCAATACAGCTTCCCTTTATGCTGACACAAGCACCAAAAGGAGCTACCTCAGGCTCAATAGAAGGTAGGATTCCTTGGGATTGTATTTTGCTAAAGGACAACATTAGTTATCTCATTACTTTTTCAATGATCGATTGCTCCTCATCCAAGATATTTTGTGTCAACTCCTTCTTAATATTTTGTTTGAGTCAATCTAGCTCTTTTGGGTTGATTGGTAGATGTGCGAGAGCTTGTTGAAGTTGGTCCAAAGTATTTCCTAATTGTCACACCGGCTCCAACGGCATGGACATGGCAAGGGTGCTCTGGTTGCCCAATGGCAATAGTTAGTACATCCTAACATCTATGCTCTTTCAGGGAATCCTGCCATCAACAAAATATAAAACTATTTATGGACTATTTTTTTTATTATATATAATGACCATTAAAACTAAAATTTAACTTACAATCATATCAACAATTTGGTGTGCCACCTCATATGTCATTCGACCCGATTCTTTTGTTGTCTATTGGGAGATGGAGGATCAATGATTGTTTCAGTGCTCTTGGATTGGGCTACTTGCTCCAATCGTTTCTTTTGTTTTTCCTCCATTAACTTTTGTTCGAGAAAATCACAACCCCATGAGACAACACATGAGGGATAGTGTTTTGTTTGTGGATGGATTATGCCTTCTTTCTAACATCCTGTGAGAAATAAACAGTATATCCTAAAAATGCTTAAATCAATTGTAAATGTCAATTTCAAAAGGTTGAAGGACCACAACTAACCTCCTAGAAGGGTATCTACAACTTTGAAAAAATTGATTTCACTTCTCTTTGATGATATCGTACTTCTCACAGACTTTGTCATCATTGTCCTTTTGGCCTTGTGCTAGAACCCATTTGAAAGTTAAATCTAACTTAAATTGCCTCCATCGCTCTCCTACAATTTGGAGGATTTTCTTCTTCATCCTTTTATCAGATGCTTCCAAAATATCAAATTCAACATCGGATACAAAATGAATTGTAAGAGTTAGCGAATAACAAAAATGTGTTAGTTTAATATGTCCAAATACCATAACATACAAGTTTCAATTGAAATACATGAATGCCCTTCCAAATCAAATCCTTCTGAGTTGCAAAAATTTGTTTCCAATTAGCATATCTAGCATCCACCTTGTCTCAAGCAATGACCCATAAATAGGTCCTTAATTTCTTTTTGTGGGAACCATCAGCTTTCCCAGTGGTAGGATCCATATGAACCAATGGTTTCTCGACCCCTATGGGTTTAACATACAATGATTGATCCGTGTGGCTTTTCTAGTCCTCTTCGACGTAGATGGTGAAAGTGCTAACTTAGGAGGAGGGGAGCTCGATGGTGTAGCTATGTACCTTTTAAAAAATAGCATTAATTAAAGTTAACTCAAAAGTATACTAAGGTATGTACATGTAAATATGGAAACAAGTATATATAAAAAATGATTGTATTATACGATGTTAATTAATTCTCCTCCATCATGATCATTATGATTTGCATGGATGTCATCAACTTCTTCTCCATTGACGTTAGGCATGTGTGTAAAGAAAGGAGTGTGACAAGTATCAAGGGTTGAATAATCATCTTCAAGATTAACACCAGTGGTTTTTCCGTGTAGAACCATTGACCACCTTTCGTCACAAGGATCTTGAACATAAAACACATGTTTAGTTTGTTCTTCCATGATGAAAGGTTCATTTTGATAAGCTAGCTTCTTAAAATCTACCAAAGTAAATATAAAATCATCAGTCCGCACATTAACATTGTTATCAACTCACTTACACTTAAAAACATGCACAATGAATTTAACATAATTAAGCTCCTAGATTTCTTCAATGACTCCAAAGTAAGGCATAAACGCTAGATGGGGATTGCCATCATTTATAGTAGCAAAGTGTTGGATTCAGTCTTAAGACTAACCCCACTATTTTGCATTGTACTCTTAACATTTCTTTTAGGCCCATCTACTAACTTCCTTAACATTTTAGAAGCATTATTGTCACCAAAGATTGTATCTTTAAACCAATTTAGGAAAGTCTTGTTATTCTCTTTCAACACCCTATTCTTGGTCATTTTTGGGTTACTTTCCTTGATTAAGGCTTTGTGATGAATTTTGTATGACACAACTTCATTAATCTTATTCAATATATTGAAATGAACATTTTTCAATTCCTCTAGACCTGGAGTTATAACATGCAACCCTCATGAACTCTTACCTCCCACTCTCTCATCATGTCGAGACTCAAAAAGTCCAACAGGTTTTGCCTTTTCAATGTACTTTGAACAAAACTCAATAGTTTTTCTGCAATGTACCTTTCAATAATGGATGCTTCAGGATGATTTAGATTCTTTGAATACATTTTTTTGAACAAGCGGCCTCAGAAATATTAAGAAGGGGGGTTGAATTAAGATTTCATTGACTATTCCTAATTAAAATTTTCCCTTTCTTAATTATTCCCTAGATTCAATTATTCCTTTGTTAACAAGATACTAAAATAAAAAATGGAGGAAAATAACTTGCGGAAATGTAAAGACAACAAAAAGTAAAAGAGATAAGGAAAGAAAGAATGCAAAATCGGATTTATCCTGGTTCGGCCACAACCCGTGCCTACATCCAGTCCCCAAGCAACCTGCTTGAGATTTCCACTATCCTTGTATAATCCTTTATAAGCAATGAACCACAAAGGAATCCCCTCCTTTGTGTTCAGTGATTACAACCAAGAAGTTATGCCCACTTCTTGCAATGAACCCAAAAGCGGTTAGTCTTTTGAGTCCAGTGATAACAACCAAGAAGTTGCACCCACTTCTTGCAATGAACCCAAATGCGGTTAGTCTTTTGGATCCAGTGATCAACCAAGAAGCAAATCCACTTCTTGCAATGAACCTAAAAGTGGTTAGTCTTTTGAGTCTAGTGTTTAACCAAGAAGACCTTCTCTTGAAAAACAGTCACCAAGAGTAGGTCTCTTGAAAAGCTTTTTGTAAGAATGGAGGAGGAGAGGAAAATAGAATAGCACAAGTTTTTGCCCAATGAACTTTTCTTGACAAAGCAAGTATTGAACAAAAAGTTTTAGAAAGATGTTGAGAATGATTCAGTAATCAGTATCTTATGAAATTCGTGCCATGGTCACATATTTATAGTCATTTCATGGCTCTTGAAGAAACCATGTTAAAAGTTGTGACTCTTGGCAATTTCTTCAAAACTAGTCACTTTAAAAGTTGTGACTCTTTTGAAAACTAGTCACTTAAAAATTGTGACTCTCTTTGAAAACTAGTTACTTTAAAAGTTGTGACTCTTGGAAAATTCTTCAAAAACTAGTTACTTTAAAAATCATGACTCTTGGCAATTTATTTTTCAAAACCAGTCACTAGTAATCAATTACAATTATAGTGTAATCGATTACACATCAATAGTTGTGACTCTTCATGTTTAGATTTGAAAACCAACGTTTAGAAACACCGGTAATCGATTACAAATATTGTGTAATCGATTACACAAGTTTGAAAATGTTTTATCACAAGTTGTGATTCTTGAAATTTGAAATCCAATGTTCAAAAACATTGGTAATCGATTACATGCCCATGGTAATCGATTACCACTTTGTAAAACAAGTATAAAACTGTTTTGGGCTTCTGGTAATCGATTACTGTCTCATGGTAATCGATTACCAGAGAGTAAAAACTCTGGTAAAAGATTTTTCTTTGAAAAATTCTTTTGGACAAATTTTGCTATTCAATATTTTGAAAAACTCTTTTTATACTTATCTTAATGGTTTTTGCATATCTTGAGTCTTCTCTTGATTCTTTACTTGAATCTTGATTCTTGATTGAATGACTCTTTGATTCTTGAAACTTGCTTGAATCTTGATTCTTGACTTGAGTCTTTGGCATCATCAAAATAAGCTTGGAAGCTTTGCTTCCACACATTTGTAATGTCTTCATGTATCGCTCAACCGGGTACATCCACCGTAAATAAATGGGACCACACAATTTAATTTCCCTTGCCAGATGAATAATTAAGTGAACCATGATGTCAAAAAATGAATGAGGAAAATACATCTCCAACTGACATAAGATAATATCAGTCTCATTTTCCAAGTCATCTAACATTAGAGGGTCAATGACTTTGCTACATATGCCATTGAAGAAAAAGTACAAGCTAGTTATAACATGCCTGACTTTGTTAGGCAAGATGCCTTGTATTGCCATGACCAAGAGTTGTTGCATCAAGACCTTGCAGTCATGGGACTTTAAGCCAACTAGTTTTATATCTTTCACCTGCACAAGGCTCTTAATATTTGAAGAGTATCCTTGTGGCACTTTCATATGCCACAGACACTGACAAAAACTTGTCTTCTCATTTATTGACAAAGTATAACATGTTGGAGGCAAGTATATTTTCTTACCATCAGACCTTGAATGTAACTGGTCACATATACCCATCTTAGCTAGATCTTGACAAGTATTCAAACCATCATTTGTCTTGCCTTGAATGTTACAAAGCGTGTCGATGACACTATCACACACATTTTTCTCCACATGCATAACATCAATACAATGTCTAACATTTAGATTGGACCAGTATAGAAGATCAAAGAATATTGACCTCTTCTTCATATGCAAGTTTTACTTGTCAGCTTCTTTTAGGCCTTTTCAAATTTAGTATTGATGTCCTTAACCTACTCAAGAACCTGCTAACCAGTTAAGGGCATTAGCACAATTTTATGCTCTTGACTTCCATTAAAAGCTTTTTTCAATTGCTGGTAAGGGTAATAAGGTTTCAAAAAACGTCAATGCTGAGTGTACACTATTTTTCTTCCATTTTTCAGTTGTACATAGCTTGTTTCTACTTCACAGATAGGGCATGCATGATGGCCCTTACCACTATCCATTCAAATTCCCATATGTTGGAAAGTAATTAATGGTACAAAATATCATCGCACACAACTTGAATGTCTCATTTTGATTCCCATCGAACATAACAACCCCCTCGTCCCACTACATTTTCAAGTCTTCAATCAAGGGACCTAGATAAACATCAGTGTCATTTCATGGCTATCTTGGTCCCGATATCATCATTGACAACATCATGTATTTTTCGCTTCATACACAACCAAGGAGACAAGTTGTAAATTACTAGCAAAACAAGCCACAAACTGTGCTTAGTGCTTAAACTGCCAAATGAATTCATTCCATCAGTGGCAATTCCAAACCTAAGACTTCTTGTCTTTTTCCTAAAATCTGAATACAAATGATTAACCTTCTTCCATTGGAAAGAATTAGCCGGATGACAAAGCATTTCGTCACAGTTGCTTCCGTCTACATGCCATGTAAGATCTTTGGTGTTATCTTCATTAGCAAAAAGGCACTTAACCTTGGAATGATAGGAAGATACCATAACACCTTCATTGGGGAACCTTTCTTTGTGTTTTCATCACCACTACACTCATCATCATCCTTCACTTTGTACCGTGATACCACCACCTGGGGGATTTATGCATTTCTTCAAACTCATTTTTGTGTAGTATGCAATCATTAAGGCATGCATGAATTTTCTAATACTCCATACCCATCCAACATAATATCTTCTTCGCCTCAGGTTCTTTTTGGCAATGTGTTTTCTTCTGGAAGCATACCCTGCACTACCTTAAGCAATGAAGTGAAACTTTTGTCACTCCTCCCATATTTGGCCTTCACATTAACTAGACTTCTTGCACCCTGAATACAAAGGCTTCTTCAAATCAATTTCCAATGTATCATACATAGGGGCTTGTGCTTGCTAAAAAAACTCGTGTCTAAGATCACAAATCATATCCTCAAATTGATCTCCCATTTCTACATCACTCGATTCAGTTAGGGACCCACTTTGCATGTCTGTCAATTCACCATGTCATATCCATGTTGTATAATTCTTATTAATCCCAGCACACAAAAGATGTTCCTGAATGTTGTCTACTACTTGTCATCTCTCATTGAAACAGTTTATACAAGGACAAAAATATTTCTCATTCTCATCTGGTTGAGTTCTTTCCAAGGCAAATGCCAAAAACTGTCTAATCCCTTCCTCACACGCAAGGCTCATGCAACTTGTATTCATCCAACTTCGATCCATCTAATAACTCTATAATACTCAAAAAGTTATTCCATGCATGCAAACCTTACTTTTTTCATTAAAGGTGTGGCCCTATCCCATTCAGGAAGATATTTTTCTAGTAGATTCATATGTAAAGGTTAGGTTTCTTTTCTTAGATTTGATGAAATTTCGGTAACATTTCGCATTGATCTCCAAGTACACGACATTAAAGTGATGACATGAATTCCACCACAATCAAGTATACACTCAGAGAACAAAGTGAAATGCACTATACCTAAATTTTATCAAATTTAAGAAAAGAGAGTTAACCTATAAGTATGAATCTACTATAAAAAATTAGTCTTCCCAAACTGTCCAAACAGACAATTCAATATTCAATATAATGATTAATCCAAAATTGTATAAAAGAATCATTGTATTGAATCTCTAACGAGAAACTAAGGTTAACTCATAATGAACATAACTTGTATATAAAATAATAGTCATTAATCACATAAAATAAGTTATAAAAGCATTTGTAACAAAAAAAGAGTCTGAAAAGAATATGAAAGACATTTGTACCTGTCAAGAAGATGGTTACTAACAATAACAATGAATGTCATGATGACGATACAAACAGGAAAGGGAAAAGTGCGTACAAATTACAATTACAATTACAATGTTTATGCCTTGTATAGATAAAGAAAAATGAACAAAGAAAACTAACTAGTCACTACAAAAACTTTTTAAGGAAGAAAGAGCCATATCACAAGCATTCAAACTCAATAGTTGGTTGGATATGGTTCTCTATTGTAACAAGCTCTCCAATTACTACTTTTAATTTTTTCATTTCAAGTTTGGAGCCGCCTTTCCTTCCCACTCGATGAAGGACTTTTCAGTCTACCTAATGTTTATTGAAAGGTTTAAATGAAACTAATGTTAACAATGCATTCCACAACATCGATTTTCAAAAACTAATGTTAACTAATTCTAACAAAGTCGATTTTTCTTTTAAAATTGCTATTAACATTAAACTTGTAACATCAATTTTCCATAAAACGATGTTAAGTGTCTGCTATTAACATTGATTTTTTGAAAACCAATATTAAGAATATCCCTTTATTTACAAGAATACCACCACAAATAATTTAATATCGATTTTTATTGTAATCAATATTAAAAGAGCCATGTTGATTTCATATTTTGTAATAGTAATGGTGACTTTCCTGGCTATCCCTAATTGTGTCACAGCACTTTTTCATAAAATGAACAAAAAGCACGCGCGAGGAAAGCATCACCATAAATAGAGCATCTACATTTCTTTTTTTATTAATCAAAGAATATATATATATATATATAAATTGATCTACCCAATCTCAAAGTATTTTTTTAAGAATAATCTAAAAGTATTACAAATATATTAACTTACTCACATTTTTACAAAACTTTCAGTCTTTAGTGATGATGCTTGATAGAAAGATCCAAATGTAAGCAAAACATATTTTAAGATGAAATTGTATGTGATTTTTTTTCTTCGGAGAATTAATTTTAAATATTAAATTAATTATATATATATATATATATGTTTAATTTTATGTTAGAAAAAAATTTAAATTAATTCTGATTTTTATATAGATTTTAAATTAAAATAATTTTGAATTTGAATTCAAAAATTATATAAAATTTTATTCTTAAGTTGATTTTATATTAAAGACATTCAAATATACGTCACGTCATATCAAAATTATATTTAATCAAAATCAATTTAATTGAAAAATAACGTTTATCCAAACATATATTGTAGATGACATTACATTTAGAGTTCCATTAATTAAGCCCACGCCACATGTAGGAGTAGGACATGCAACATGGCTATAGCTTCATATTCATATTGTACGAGCCATTGTAACCTTTCACCCTATCCACTCTCATTCCTGATTATGAGGCCCTCTTAACCCAGAAGGACCCATGGTTTCCAAAGTCAGGTGTTCAATCGGTTAGATCAAAATGAGTAGAAAAAAAAGGTCTTGAAAAGGATGCAATGATCCGTTTCAATTATTACTTGGGGAATGTTGTATTTTGTACTAAAGATTCACATAATTAAGTTTAAGTGGAGAAAAAAAAAAGTGAACGTTTCATTTCCTTCGATCGAAAGATATGGCTTCTGGAAATTCCTCTCTTTAAGCTACTGTTCATCTTCCAAAACCGAGTTTGGGATAAAGAAAATGACCAAAAATATATGAAGAATGTGTTTGGACAGACAATGTATTCTTGTTGAAAAGAAAAAGTACATATTCTACCTAATACACAAATAAAAAAGTTATGTACGTGGATTGAATTTAACATCAGTTGTAATTCAAACACACCCGAAGTGTTTGTGTGTTTTTTATTTTTAAGAGAAAAATCAGTGCGATATAAGGACATCAAAAAGAACAAATCAATATTGCTCAAGACATAAGCGATATCGATAGGAAAAACCAACAGCTTAACAATCACAATTGCTGTATGTATAGGAAAAAGTGGCGGGCAATTATTGAACCTACTTCTCAAAATGGGTATATGAATAGGAAAAAATAAAGGAAAAAAAGTATAAAATATGATAAATAATATTATAAAATAAAAAAAATGAAATAGAAAATAAAATGTATGTATAATAACAATAATCTAAATTTTTGACCCAAAAATAATATATAATAATCTAAAGTCACGTGATGCAGGCTGTCTAGCTAGCGTGTACGTGAAACCGACCCTTGTCCTCAGAAAAGAATCAGAGTGGGGCCATGCTCTGATGAAGGAGATGAATTATTGGTGAAGCAGGATAGTACATGGTACAAATTCTGCTACATCTGTAACACACACCAAAGTTTTTACTTGGGGAGGTGTGCTTGCAACTGGATATTTGCAAGTTGAAACTAAAACCAAGTGGATAATATGGGGATACATGCATGATAGATTGTGCATGCTATGGACATAGAAGTGGGAGACTGCACAAGCCCAATGCATATGGTATTGAAGTGGTTGATATGGGTTTTCTATATATATTCATTTCCTTTTGGCTTTTATTTTATCTTTGAATTGGTGTGTTCATGATTTTTCAAGCTTTGCTTATCAACATGGTTCCCATTCCTCCCATTATGAATCATGATAGGGATACATAGCCGCTTACTTTTACCTTTATGTGAAAGTTTTTTTTTTTTTGAATCATTGAATGTATTATTTTTTAATCAAAGATTGAGATTTTTCTTTATTTCTATTTTCAAAGGGACAAATTGAAAAAAGGAAAAAAAAAAGAAAAATTTTAACCGTAGGTTTAAAGTTTAAAAAGATCTAACAATTCATAAAACTTTGAAATGGTACCAAATTATTTCATTTGTACTCTAATTATTATCATGAATCATATCCACTCTCGAGCGGGGAATGGGGATATGGATGCCTGTAACGTCAACAGCACCCTTGTGGGGAAGTCTGTACGGCAAAAGCACCCATGCATTAATGCATATCATGAGTCATTCATGTATTATTTCTGTAAGAAAACTGGTGGATTCACAACTATGTCCTATCTTGTATACGAATATGGTGGACCAAAAAATCTAGATTTAATAATAGGTGAAAATTGATAGAGCAAGCACGTAATGAAGGACATCTAAGTTTTGTCCTATCTTGTATACGAATATGATAGGACATAGTTGTAAAATTGGAGTTTCACAACAACCTCCTATCTTGTATAATCAACATTTTCTTTAAAATGCGATAGTTTTTAAGTAACATTGTTATTTGTTTCATGTATATGTCTTATAGATTCGATTATTTATTATTATTGAGAAAAAATACCCAAAGTATTATTATCTGTAAATAAAATATTTGTATAAAAAATATAAATAAAAATATTTTGCATAATTATGTTATCTCTACCATTAAAATTTATTTATGTAATATCACGAATGTTACAATTCATACTTGACGTGGCGCTAATAATCCATAATCACGATACTCCATATAAACGTGGTATATTTGTTTACCCGTTTGAACCTCCAAACGGTCATTCATGGAGCATCCAATGTCACAATATTTTTAGGATAAATAATCATTTTCATCCTTAAATATATAAAGTACTGATAAATTCATCCCTAAATATATAAAGCGTTAACAAATTCGTTCTTGTAGGATGGAAATTCAAATATTAGTCCCTCAAAGTAAAAAAGTGTGACAAATTCATTCATCCGTTAACTTCTATCTGTTACTGTTAATGAAAGAGTCTACATAACACAAATTAAGGATGAATTTATCAGCGTTATACACAATTCACGGACGAAAATGGTTAATTATCCAATGTTCTTACCAAAATCCGGAACCGTGACACATCAGGGTGGATGTGGTTGAGTGGGGTCCCGAACTTCACACGTCGTCTTGGAGAGGTGCCTTTGATAGGAGGAGGGATCTGCAAAACAAAGGACTTCAACCCTCAAGTAAGAATATGAGTTAGGAAACAAAAGCAAGTATATGCTAAAGGGAAGCTCGTATGAGCGAGACAAAGAAGGGGGCACAAGCTTGTTGCCGTATGCTAAGTGTGTGAGCAAGTCATGTAGAAGGGTTCTCGGACTTCTTCGGTGGTTTCAAGTTCCACCCTCATATTTTCTTCATTTTGTTGTCGTAGGAACAATAGTCTCCTTGTCGACGGTTCCCCAACTTCAACAAGAATCATGGCGTATGTGTCATATGTAAGTCGGTAAGGAATTTAGTTGGTGGTTATCTAGGGTGTACAATGGTATGCTCAGAGTATGCTATAGAGTTCTTCTTTCCATAGGCCCTTAGACTTGTCAAGTCTAGTTCACAGGGCTTTGAGAATGACTTTGTTAGCTGTCTCTGCCTGTCCGTTAGTCTGAGGATGTTTGATAGAGGTGACCAGGTGCTTAATGCCTAGCCTTGTTAGAAAGTCTTCGTAAGTCTGAGCTTTGAATTAAGTGTCGTTGTTGGTGACAATGGCGTATGGAAGGCCATACCTACAGATGAGGTGCTTCCATGTAAATTTTTCCACCTCGCCAGTCGTCATTTCCCAAAATGGTCTTGCTTCTATCCACTTGGTGAAGTAGTTGATGGCAACTAGTAGGTATTGGACAACTCATGGGGCCTTTGGCAATGGTCCCAATATGTCCATTCCCCACTTGGCGAAGGGCCAAGGGAAGCTTAGATCGTGAAGGTTGTCAGGAGGAGTGCGTGGCACATCTGCAAACTCTTGACATCATCTACATCTCCTCGTAAAGTCGAAGGCATCCACCCTGAGTGTTGGCTAATAGTAACCAGCTTGCACCACTTTGGTGGCTAGGGAGTGTCCTCCGATATAGAGACTGTGGATCCCTTCCTGAAGTTCTTTCATGATGTGGTGTGCCAGTTGATTGTTTAAGCATTTGAGTACGGGTGATGTCAACCCTCTTTTGAATAACTTTCCATCATGGATGATGTAGTGGTTGGCTTTCCATTTGAGGCGTTAGGCTTCGTCCTTGTTTGGTAGCAGGACCCCCTGAATTAGGAAATTCTTCTATGGGGGTCATCTAGTTTCCTTCCTCCTCTTCGTCGACCATAATTTCCTCAGCATCCATGGTGGGAGTTTAGAGCATCTTCTAGATTATGGTCTTGAGGTGCTTGGCCGTCTTAGTGCTAGCCAGCTTGGAGAATAAGTTCGCTCATGTATTATTTTCCTTGGGGATGTAGTACACTTTGAAACATTCGAAATTGTCAATGAAAGACTTCATTATGTGATAGTACTTGAGCAACATTGTTTCCTTGGTTTGGTATGTGTTTGCAACCTATCCTTGGACAAGCTGCGAGTTTGTGTAGCATCGTAGCCTCTTGACTTCGACTTCTCTTCCTAGCTTCAGACTTGCAATGAGCGCCTCATACTCTGTATGATTGTGGAGGCTTTGAAGTTGAGCTTGAGCGATTGCTCTAAAGTGATATTGTCAGGGCCTTCAAGGATGATCCCTGCCCCGCTTCCTTTTATGTTGGACACATCGTCAATGAAAAGGGTCCACCAATCTAGGGTGGTTATGTAGTTTCCAACAAATGCTACCGAAAAGTCAATCACGAATTGTGTTTTCATAGAGCCACGTGGTTCATATTGAATGTCAAACTCTGATAGTTCAGTAGACCAGGCTACCATCCTTTCTGGGAGTTCGTCTTGACTACCACTTGATGACTCTGGAAATAGGGCCTGAGTCATCCTGCCGAGGTAATGAGTGCTAGTGCCACTTGTTTGATCATTTGGTTGCATTTCTCGGGGTCATGGAGCATGTGGCTGGTAAAGTAGATAGGGACCTAGTGCTTCCCTTCCTCTTGTACGAGGGTTGAGCTGACGGCTTCGTCGGCTACTAAAAGATACAGGAATAGGGGTGCTCCTAGCTTGGGTGGACTTAAAACTGGTGGTGTGGCTATGGTCTTCTTGAGAGCTAGGAAGGCTTGTTCACAAGTCTCATCCCATGAGAAAGGCTCAGTCTTCTTGAGTAGTTTGTAAAATGGCTTTGCCTTTTCGGCGAGCTTTGGGAGGAACCTAGACAGGGATGTTACTATACCGTCGAGCTTCTGAACTTCTTGTATGTTGGTTGGGTTATGCATCTCTAATATGGCAATGCATTTGTTGAGGTTGGATTCAATCCCTCGGTGTGTGATCATGAACTTGAGGCACTTGCCGCCACCTACCCCAAAAGTACATTTTTTAGGGTTGAGGCGCATGTCGTATTTGCGTAGTTCCCCAAAAACTTCTTCTAGGTCTGCCACATGTTGGGGTATGCTTGGAGACTTGACAACCATGTAGTCCACATATACCTCAACGTTTCGTTCGACCTGTTATTTGAAGTCTCCGTCCATTAGTCATTGGTATGTCACGCTTGTGTTTTTGAGGCCAAATGGCATGACCTTGTAGTAAAAGTTGGCATCTTCAGTGATGAATGTTGTTTTCTCCTCGTCTAGAGGATTCATTCTGATCTGGTTGTATCCGGAGTAGGCGTCAAGGAAGCTTAGCATCTGGAATCCGGATGCTCCATCGACCAACTTGTCGATGCTGGGCAAAGGGTGCATGTCTTTGAGGCATGCCCTGTTCAGATCATTGTAATCGATAAGCATTCAACATTTGCCATGGACCTTTTTGACCATGACAACGTTGGCGAGCCAAGTAGAAAACTTAACCTCTCTGATGAATTTTGCATGGAGGAGTTTGTCAACTTCTTCTTTGATGACTTTTGTCGCTCTTCTCCCATCTTTCTTTTCTTTTGTGGTATAGGTTTGGCCTGGGGGCAAATAGCGAGTTTGTGGCAGATTACACTGGGATGTATTCCAGGCATGTCATATGGTTTCCAGACAAATAAATCCATGTTTTTGCCTATCATATTGGCGATGTGCCTGTACTCGTGACTAGAGAGGTCCTTATTAAGCCACTGCACTGCCTCGGTTTAGGTCCGAGTTGCAGTTGGACAACCTTTTCAATGGGTTTTGGGCCTTTATCGGAGGTGTCGTCTTGTGGATCTATGTCAAATTCTATGCCCAGGCTGGATTGCTAGACGGTTAGGGTTCGGATTTGAGACCCTTCGTCCATTGTCATGACTTACGTGCCTTTAGCCGTTGTGGGGTGAGGCATGGCAGGCTCCCGGATATGAGGATATGGTGCTACCTTTAGGCTTTCTACATAGCACTGTCGTGCTTGCTTTTGGTCAGCCTTGACGATTATAATCTCCCTTGTCAGTGTACAAAATTTCATTATTAGGTGGGGCATGGAGACTATGGCTCCAAGCTCGTTGATTGTGTTCCTGTCGATTAAGGAAAAACATAATGTGTTTGTGTCAACCAATCGAAAGTGGTCATCAAGTCCATGTGACCTTTGGTCTCGATTCTCTCGCCTGTATAGCCGAGGAGTGGATCGATGTGAGGATGGACAAGGTCGGGTGAGACCTCTAGTCTCTGGAGGGTTTTCTAGTACTGGATATCAGCGGAACTGCCCTGGTCAATAAGGACCCTAGACACCATCAAGTTTGCTATGATGATGGAGACAACAACGGGGTCATCTTGGTTGATGGGGTTGATTCCCTTAAAGTCCTTGTCTATAAAGGTGATAAGAGGGAGACTTCGCTATAAGGGTGCATCGACAAAAATTAATGTTGATATCATGGTGTGTAGATGTCATCTTTAGGACTACTTGGACTGTCCTCCATAGGAAAAGCCACCAGCGAGGGTGTTGATTACACCTTTGATGCGCTGGGCGGGTTCCTGTTGTTGCTCATGCTGTTGTTGTTGGTGTCTTTGTCTGCCTCAGTCTTCTGCTTTTATTCTGTCTATTTCTTGGTTTATGTACTACTCCTCTTGATGTCCTCTTGGTCTTGCTCCTCCTTGGTGGTTGTCTCGTCTCTTAACAAACTGGACTAAGTACCCAGCCTATATAAGTTCTTCTATCTTGTCCTTCAGGGCCCAACAGTCTTTGCTGTTGTGACCAATATTGTGGTGATATTTGTAGTATTTGGTTGTGTCTGACCCCGACCTGGGAGGCTTCACTGGGGTAGCTGAATGGGTACCTCTAAGTTGAATGCTTCCTCGAGAATCGTGGTACGATTGGTCGTTAGTGGTGCGTAATGCTCGTATATAGGCCTTTTGGAGAGAGGCTAGTGTTTGTCTAACTTGTGTCTCTTGTTCGACTTGTGCAAGTTGGCCTTGGTGTTTACTTCACACTTGTCACGCTTTTGTTCGACTTGGCGGACTTCATTTTGGGATCTAGACATTTCTTCCATTTGGATGTAGCCCTTGGCTCGTTCGCACAATTCATTCATGTTACCAGGTGGTTTTTTGCACAGACTGTCTACGAACTTGTCAGGGCGTAAGGCGAGGAGCATGGAATGCAATGTTATTTCAGGATTAAGATTTCGGATCTAGACAGTTGGTGCCCAAATCAGTTCATGAACTTTTTAATTTGAAGGACTCGTTGTCTACTTGTTGTAGATTGGCCAAGGTGGTCGGGGTCATGCGATGAGACCTGCTAGTGGTGTACTACATATTGAATCGTTCGATGATGGTTTCGAAGCTATCTATGGACCTAGGTGGAAGTCCACCGTACCAGGTCAATGCTACTCCCTTAAGGAAGGTAGGGAAGACATGACATAGAATCATATTGTTGTTGGTGTAGAGGTTCACCTGTGTCAGGAAGGTATTCAAATGCTCCTCTGGATCTATTGTCCCATCATATCACTTGAGGTTGAGCGGTTTCCACCCCAAGGGTATGTCTGCCTCCATAATATGGTCGACAAAAGGATGTCAACGGACAGTTTGTGCTATTGGACGATGCATGTGGGAGAGACTCAGATCATCTACAGTGTTGCTTGTGAGTCAGGGGTGTGATTCCCCTTGGGTGCATTCAAGCATGGTGTGGGTGGATTGCTCGTCTCCCTAGGGACGTCTGACATGAGCCTCTAGTTGGTCATAGTCAGCTTTTAGCTTTGTCAACTCTTCCTTGTGGGGTCGTTCCATCTCCGTGATGCGGTTTTAGAGTTACTGTAGAGTGTTTGTGTCTGTCATAACTACTAGACGAGGATGGAAGTCTGTGAGGGGGGTTTCACGTCTGATGCCAGACCGAGTGTTAACCATGGGTTAATGTCAAAGGATTGACGAGAGGTCACATGGTATGTTTTACCGCGGCCCTACAGTGGGTGCCAAATGTTCTTACCAAAATCTGGAACCATCACATGTCAGGGTAGATGTGGTTGAGTGGAGTCTCAAACTTCACACGTCGGCTTTGAGAGGTGCCTTTGATAGGAGGGAGGACTTGCAAAATAAAAGACTCTGACGCTCAAGTAAGAATATAAGTTAGGAAAGAAAAGAAAGTATATGCTAAAGGGAAGCTTGTATGAGCGAGAGAAAGAAGGGGACACAAGCTTGTTGACGTGTGCTGAGTGTTGTCGCAACCTACCCTACGACGGGACGGCGAACGCCAAATAGATAGGCCAAAGGCGTTCGTCTCCAAGGAAGAAAACGCGGGGATTCGCCACCAACGTTTATTCAAGGAAAACGTTAGAAAAACTAAAAAGAGGTCTCCAAATTTTGAAAATAAGGGTTCGGGAGTTATTTACGCATGGGGAAGGTATTAGCACCCCACGCGCTCATCACAAGGGATGGTAGCCTATAATCAAATCTGCCAGAACGTGACTTCAGATTTATTTACTTTTCCCTTTTATATTTTTTATTTATTTTTTGGGGTCGACAAGGGAGTGTCCTTGCTCCTACGTATCCTTAAGTGCAATGAGGAATTCAAACCTATGTAGTTCTTTAAGTCTAAAAGTTTGTGTGTTAAATTGATTTTATGTATTTTTGAAAGATTGAATTTAATTGCGAACAAAAGTCGTTTAAGGCGTTGGACCTTGAAACAAATGTTTTAAACTTTGAAAACCAGAGATATTCGTTAAGGCGTTTGACCTTGAAACGATTTCAAGTGATATTAGATAAAAAGAAATTAGTTATGAGTTGGTTTTATCTTGGTTTTGTTTATTAACCTTCCATCTTTTTAAAGATAACTTGCGGCACTAATGATTGGTTAAAACTTACTTTACAAAAGAAAAGAGATTACCGATGATAGAAGAAGGAGATGAAGATGCACAAAAACAACACAGAGGACCTCTAGGGGGGATAGATCATGTTCAAATCCTAAAAACAAACACTAACCGAATGACGAACGAAGAACAAAGTGAAGAACGATGTAGAGGTTGATCACGGTCGTGATTCGGCAGCGCCTTGGCCTTGTTTTCCTCTTCTTTCTTCTTCTTCTATCTCATTTCTCTCAATTACTTCACTTCTGGACCTTCCAACCCCTTGATCAGTCTCCCTTTACACCTATTTATAGGAAAAACAAGCATTTGGGACCATGGCTACTCAGCCAGGCGAGCTGAGACTTAGCCATGAAGCAACTGGCTCGCCCAAGAGAGTTGGTTACTTAACATGGAAGTCTTTTGGTGGCCTAGGCGAGCCAGAGGCTAGTCTGGGCGAGCTAGGGGCCAGGAAACTTAATGAAAAGACCCTTTTGCCCCTCTTTTTGGTATCTTTCCCATTCTTGATCAAAATGTTGAATGATCCTTCATTTTGTGCGGTAACTGGTGTCAAACCACGCAGTTTGGCTAACGAGAATAAAAAACTAGGGTATGACAAGTGTGTGAGCAAGTTGTGTAGAAGGGTTCGATGGAACCCGTATTTATATTAGTTAAGTGGGGGTGTTGGTCCTTGTTTGTAGGGGTTGTTGTAGCCTTGTAGATAATTCCCGTGCGGCTTGTAGATAATAGTCCGGAGCTTATAGATAATGTTAGAGATAAATATTTGCTTATAGATAAAAGGTAGAAGATAATTGTACCTTGTAGATAATATGGTCTTAGATAATTTAATACCTACTAATATATAAGATAGTCAAATACATTTGAATATTAGTTAGGTTATAGAGAATTTGTTTGTTGGAGAGCTCGGCTGCAAAGGGTTAGGCGTCCGCCCTCCTATAGCTGTGCTGACGTGGAGGGTGAACACATCTGGGTGTCACGTAGATTTTGTGAACCTTGGATAGTACTCCCAAAATAAAATTTAATCTTCATCTCCTCCCATTTTTTAATCATAGCAAACATAGCATTACAATAAGCACTTGAAAAAAAAAACAAGTATAAGTTAGAACAAACTTAATAATAAGCATAATATTGATTAATCAGCAATAGACAGATTATGCTTATTAATGAATATTATGATTATTATTATGTTTGTTCTAACTTATACTTGTTTTCCTATTTTTTTAAGTGTTTATTGTAATGTTATGCTTGCAATGATTAAAAATGGGAGAAGAAAAAAATTAAATTATATTTTGGATAAATAGTCATTTTTGTCCCTGAATGTATAGAGTGCTGACAAGTTTGTCATGGAACGTATCACATGAGCTCTTTCATTAATGGTAACGGACGAAAGTTAATGGATGAATAGATTTGTCAGATTTTTTCACTTTCGGGAATTAAAATTTGAATTTTCATTTTTCAGAGATGCATTTATCAACACTTTACGTATTCAGAAATGAAAATAACTATTTACATATTTTTTTTTTATCTTGTTATATTGAATGCAATTATAGTGAAAACATAGTTGAATCCAAAGCAACATACCACTTATTTTTCTGTTCAATGCTACCTAATATTTCTTTGCCTCAAATATGTTGTAGCTCTTTCTTCCGAACTCCCTTTAACTTTTGAGAAGAGGTGAACAGAGTCGGGATGCTTTTTTCTTATTATTATTAGCAAATTTAATGCAGAGCCATAGACCCATAGCAAATTCATGCTTGATTAGTTCTTGAATTTGTTATCTGAACTACTATATGAAATTGCATTTTTATTCAACTTAATTATATATATATATATATAATTTATATGAAAATTGCATTTATATTATTAAATTGCATGAATTCTCTTGTGATTAAATTTATATGAAATTGCGTTTATATTAAATATATTTTTTATGTACATATTTTCATATTTTTT
This sequence comes from Glycine max, assembly GCF_000004515.6. Lineage (NCBI taxonomy): Eukaryota > Viridiplantae > Streptophyta > Magnoliopsida > Fabales > Fabaceae > Glycine > Glycine max. The sequence goes on from NC_038251.2 coordinate 32,388,527, forward strand.
CAAACTTCTTGTTTTTGCAAATAATAATAATAATAATATTAAGTCATATATACTTAAAAGATAATTAATAATATGATTAATATCACATTATAAAATCTATACTCATTTCAGTAATTATACATTTAAAAGTACTTTTAGTTAATATCATCTAAATAAATTTCATTTTGATAAAAAAAGTACTTTAGAATAAAAGTACTCAAACATAAATTAAGTTACACTAAATTTATTTTTAACTAATCTTAAGTTTACAAAATAAAGTTAAGTTCAACTTAACTTTTTATAAACTGAAATCCAAACACATACTAAATATTTTAGCTAAGTGACCAAGAGTACATATATGACATGCCTTACAAAACATTAATTATCACGAATGTTACAATTCACACTCGAAGTGGGGCTAATAATCCATTACCACGATACTCCATATAAACGTAATACAGAAAAACAAGTAATCGATTTTATTGAAATCAGAATAATTAATCTGATGAAACCAACTTTGATAGGCATATGCTTATAATGGTTGAAAGGTGAAATTGGAAAGTCACACAAACACACATGAAAATACGAATACTTATCAAAGTATGAAATCGACTTAGACAGTCATCTGCTTATGGTTGCAAGGTGACAGTGGAGAGCCACACAAACACTTGTTGTGAGAGTACAAAGACTTATCGATCTTTTGCAATTCTCCACCCTTCGGTATGAGACCGCATAACTGATTATAGCTGACGTCGAATAGCTGAAAATGTTCGACTTTGGTCAACCCCACAGGAAGGCTCCCATAAATCTTATTGTGGTTGAGATCCAACCTTGCCAGGGTCTTGTGGGGAATCTCCACGCGAGATAGATCAAACGCGAAATTGTTCCTTGAAAGGTCAAGAGACCACGTCCTTTTATTGCTCCCGAAAAGCATGGAGGCATCGCCTTCGAGCTTGTTCCTTGACAAGTCTATCCTGTCCGAGTCTAAGTTGGCCAAAGAAGCAGGAAGGCGCCCTGAAAGCTGGTTTTTAGAGAGCATAATAGCCGGCCCGGGCTTTTGGAAGGATCCAAATGAGGCCGGAATTGAGCCCGTGAGCTTGTTGCGGCTCAAATCTAGATACGCGAGTTTAGGCAGTTTACCAAGCGAGCTTGGTATGGGGCCGGAGAGGTTGTTAAAGGAAATGTCGATATCGTCGAGGTTCTTGAGTTGCGCGAAAAAATCGGGTATTGGGCCAGAGAGATTGTTGTTGGAGAGATCAAGGTACTTGAGTTTGGTGAGTTTGGCGATTGCGGGCTGGATTGGGCCCACGAGTTTGGGGAATTTGTGGAAGACGAGGGACTCGAGGTAAGGGAGGTCACCCACAGAGGGAGGTATTTGGGCCGAGAGATTGGTGTCTGGAAAAGGGGATGATAAGGCAACGCTAATGACGCGGTTTGTTTTCTCGTCACACTTAACGCAGCAGAACCACTCGCAGCAATCCTCCTTTGCGTTCCAGGATATGATGTGATAAGGGTTGCCGAGGTCCTTCTGGAGTTGGAGCAACGCTTTCTTGTCTTGTGGGTGGCATCTCTCAGAGAACGCAAGTGGAAATGCAGAGAACAATAGGAAGCATAGTCCCAACATCAACAACATGCTTCTCCCCAGTTTATTTTTTTTGTTTATGTGACGCGAAAAATAGAGTATAGGAGTATGTTGAATTGTTGATCTACATTCTTCCAGTTATTCCCATTTATAGAATGGGATAGGGGCACATAATTAACCACGTTTTTCCCATTTTGGAATTCACATCTAGTGGGGTCTGCTAGCCGGAAATTTTGAATTTACGAGTGGCAATGTCGGTAACAACAAAAGCACCCATGTGGGGTAAAGCACCATGCTTGCATAATGCATATACACTGCTCTCATTCGTGAGAAAAGAGTAAAAGTAGAACTAGAAATAGAGGACTTAAGATATCCTAAAACAGAATAAAACAAAATAGGATTAATTGTATTTTATATTTTTAACTTTTTAATTTTTAACTAATTTTATTTTAATAAATTAATTTGATGTATTTTATCTTAAATTTTTTCAAAAGCTTACAAACTTTACCATTTATAATCAAGTTGACATAACATACTAAAATAATTATTTTTTATTCATAACTTCTTTATTTTTTGACGATTTTTATCTCCAAGCATTTTTTTGTGTGATTTTTATCCTTATTATTTAGTTTTTGACAAATTTTACTCCCAAATTTTATACTACTGTGTCAGCTTAATGAAAGAAGGTAAAATTTATAAGTTTTTTAAAAAGTTGAAAATAAAATACACTAAATTAATTTATTGGTGATAAATTTTACCAAAAAAATAAAAAGTTAAAGATAAAAAAATGCAATTAAATCTTACAGAATAAGGAAGAAACTAAAAAGAAAATAGTAGGATTTTTTTTTCAGCCAAAAGAAAAAAGTAGGAATTAAAAAAAATGCTAACAACACCGTTAATTTAAATACTTTTTTTCAGACATTTTCTTTAGTAAATAAAATTTATGAAAATCTCATTAAATATTTAAGTTTAAATAGAGTTTTTTGTTTATTAGTTTCTTTATTCGTTTTTCCATATATATTCTTATGATATGCTGTGGGGTTTCTACCACATGCTTGTCAGTGTGCAACAGCCACTTTCCTATCCCTTATCTGTGTCGCAATTCATTTTCAAAAAAGAACAAAAAACACGATCGAGGAGAGCATCATAAATAGAGAATCTACATAATTTGTTCTTTGAAGATGGGACATGGTTTGTTTTTGGTATCCAAGAATTCTGTACAAGTTGATTTTCAAATTCCAAGTGTGTTAAAGACAGTTAAGTAACTCATTTATTTCTGAAAAAAAAGAAGAGTAACTCATTTATTAATCTTTTTTTTTTATTAATGATCGTTATCAAAATATGGTAAACGGAGTACTCAAATAGAAATACATTAATTGATCTTTCCAATCACAAAGTATTGTTGCTTACAGTTTTTTTATACATGTTGTGTACACTTTAGTCCACAAATACATTAATGTATTTACATCTTTATATATAAAAGGAAGTATGTGGGGATAGTTTTGGAAAAATAGAAGAAAGAAGATGGGCAGTTTAAAACAATTATTTTAAAATAATGAGATGTAAAAAATAAAACCTATGTAATGATGAGCTGAAAAAAAAAATTAATTTGGGGATCAAAAAATCAAAATCAAGGTACGCTTTCATTGTTAGTTATTACTAATTAATGGAAAAAAAAACTTTTGGTAGATAAAACGAATATAGAAAGTTTTCAAGGGACGTGTGATGCTGTTTCAAAAAAATAGCGATAGAAACCGTTATAGTTTAATACAAAAAAAAAATTGAATATGTACCTTTATTTTTATAGGTTAGTAATTTTCTATCTTTATAAATATAAAACCATTTCATGTAATTCATTTTATTTTTTCCATCCAATCTTATTTGATCCTGTTGTAATATAATGACAACTACAAGAACATTCTCTGAAGGCCAAAACTACACTAAATTTTGTGTATACGTGTCTCATAGATCTATAAGTAGTTTTTATATAATAAAATTTTCTTTTAATTATTGTTTGTGATATTATGATATTTTTCATGTGTTTTTTAATTTTAAATTATTTTGTGTTGGTGAAGGAATATGTTGAACTTCTTAAACATTTTTATTAGCCATTGAAAAAGTTCCTTCCCACAATAGTTATTTTCAAAGACAAGAATGAATCAAATATTGAAATTGTATTGATCAAATTTTTGCACAGTGATTATTTTATATATGGTTTGACAATTTTTTTTTTTGGAAGAGAAATAAACCTAGGTGATTTCATTAATATTCAAAGACCGAATACAATCGAGTGCAATTGCAAAAGACATAGCAAGCATAGGCTTGCAAGGACAACAAGATTATTATCAAGCAAGTCATAGATAAGTTGGACATTCCAAGCTTTTCCATTCTGCAGTAGCAGATCTGTAAACTTTGAATTTCCCTAGGAATTTGGTTACTCGCATAAAGTCTATTGTTATTCCTCAACCAAGGTTCTCCCCACGCACAGAGATTAGCACCAGACCCAGTTGACCGTCTCAGCTCTTCCTTCAACAATATTTGAGAAGCGTAGATGCTACACCACACATAGGATGGAATGTGACCTACAACAACGTCCAAAAAATCCCTCCTAGGGAAATATTTATCTTTGAAAATCCTAGAAACCATAGTTTTGGTGTTGGATAGAAACATCCAGCCTTGGTTCCCCAACATTGCCAAATTAAAGCCACAAAAGTCTCAAAATCTAGGCCCATTCTTTCTTAATAACAGTTAATCTTTCCCAAGTTGGAATAACTGAGAATCTAGAAGGGGGTTGAATAGATTCTTTTAAATGTTTACCAATTCGTTCTTTAAGATTCAATTAAAATTAATCCCTCAATGCAATAAAGGTTTTCTCAAAAACTAGATAATAAAGATTTTTCAACAAAGAAAACAATGAACATACAATTATATGAAAAACAAAGTATTATGGCCCTTTTACTACAATTTCATTACCCAGACTGATTATCAAAGCAAAGGTTTAGAGAAAGAGTGAATCACACAATAAATTTATACTGGTTCAATCCTCAAGAGGATATACATCTAGTTGTTCTAAGACCCCTTAAAACTTCATTCATAGAGAACCAAGTACAAATATTATGCACAAACAATTCCCTAAAATTGTATTATTTTCTTGAACCCTACAAGAGAAAGATCAAGAGTTGAAACTCTATAGACTCACATAAAACCCTTGATAACCCTAATCAAGGTAAAAAAAAAAAACTAGAAAGAAATTGAAATAGGATTGAATACACCTGAATATGTAGATCACAATATCTTCAAGCCTTTCTTTTCTTGCTCAAACCATGATGAAGAATGAATGAATCTCGATCATCATGAATCTCTCATTGAATGATTCCCTTAGATGACTCTCATAAACTATTTTCTAAAAGATAAGATATAATCAAGAGTCACTAATGAGAATGAACAAGTGGGGGTATATATAGTTTTAATAGAAAAATAGATTTAGTCAATTTTAACAAATAGGGTAATTGATTGATTCGTTCATATCCCTCTGGTTTTGCATTTGCAAAAACATGGTAATCGATTACAGGTTGTGGTAATTGATTATCTCGTTTCACAAAGTGTTTCTAAAGCTTCTATAGTTTCTAGAATAATCGATTATCAAATGCAGTAATCAATTATTTTGAAACAAAAAGAGCTCCTAAGTTTCCAAACACAATCTGATTGATAATAATACGTGGTAATTGATTATTTTGAGCTACAAAGACCCTCTTCTTTTGAAATTGGCTTAGGTAATTGATTACAAAAATTTATAATCGATTAATTAGATGAAAGTTTAAATATTTCAAGAGAAATAAGTTTTGTTGCTTGTTCTAACACTTTGTAATTGATTACTTAAACTTGGTAATCTATTACACAATGTTGAACGTATTGCTTCTTAGAAACTTTGAGATCAATACATACATTTTCTCATGTTTGATAACCACTATGCATGGTTAAAGAAATTAAGTCTAAAACATTCAACATTCCTTGTCTAAAAACATCCAATACAAAAGCCACATCCTTAGAATTTTGTTTGACATTGCAAAATTATTAAAACCAAAAGATCCTAAGACTAGATTTCAAAGCCTTCAAATTTTCAACCTCTTGATCCAACAAGTAGGTATGGCTTGGGTGACAGATTTTAGAAGTACATATTTTCTAGCAATAGAGAGATGCTTCCCCTTCCACAAGTTCATTTTCTTCCAAATGTGCTCCTTGATAAAGTTGAAGGTATCTTTCTTGCTTCTACCAATGACAATTGGCAAACCCAAGTACTTTCCATTACCATTTCATTCTTGCACCCTAAGCACATCTAGGATCTTTACCTGATCAAGCTTTTGGATACTCCTGCTAAAAATCACTTATGATTTATGGAGATTTACGGCTTAACTAGAAGCAAGCTCATAAGTGTTTATGATCTCCATCATCTTCTCGCATTTCAACTTAGATGCTCTAAAAAATAAAATCCAAACATCTACGAAAATCAAATGAGATACTTTAGGAGCACCCTTACAGACCTTGATCCCATGGATATTGGTCGAGCTCGGCAAGTGCACCGGATCGCGCAAGTAGTATAAAACGGTAAGTATCGAGTATCGAACTCTCGGGGAACTTGTGTTACTTGATAAAGCTATATTCAGTGAATATGTGTCTAGTATGAAAAGATATGTGTGGACTATGAACACGTATGTAAACTAACTATTAAGAAGGAAAATCACATGAGTAATGATGTATAAAGACAAGTAGACAATGTGTTGGTCTTCCTATTAGGTGCTTGATGTTGTAAGGATATTCTCTACTTAACAATGCTCATGTGTTCTATGGTGTCTCCTGAAATGCTAAACCCTTATTCCTCGTTATAGTCTAGCCTAATCCTGATCAAGCATCATCCTCAGATTCCTCTTGTTGAACTAAACTCGATCAGAACCGCATTAAGACAAACATACAAACAACTAGGTTACTGTACCCTGATCCCTCGTGATAATACAATAAACTAGCCCTGTCCTATTAAGTTCTAAGAATCATACCAGTTTCCACTGTCGAATGATCCTAACAAAGCATGCATCTATGTGATCAAGGCAAAAACACACTGAAATGACGTATTGATAGCACAAAGAACACATAAAACATCATTAAATAGATATACAAGTATTTACATCAAGTACCTACAAGGAAGAACCAACAGAGGATTTAGCTCTCCATATCTGGGAAGCTTTCTTTACAACAAAGAGAAGAGAAAAATGAAGGATTGAAGAAATACAAGTAGTGGGGATGTCTCCTCCATCTCTAGAACCTCACAATCACTCACAAACTCATCTCATGCCCTCAAGATGGCTTCCTCTTCACTCTCAGTTCTCTGCCAGTCTTCGCACAACAAAAGCTCTCAAAACTCTTTGGAACTTGGACCTTTCCCTCTTCAGAAATCTCTAAACATGCAAAAGCTTCGAGAATTGCCCAAACTCCCTCTCCATTCCTGGTTTCAGGCTTAAATAGGTGGCCTTGTTGGTGCTTGAGCGCTTAGCGCAAGTCTGGCTCGCTTAGCGCGCATAAGTGAATTTCGGCTTGGCGCTCGTCTTCTCGCTTAGCGGATGCATGCAAGCGGTGCGCTTAGCGAGATGAGCCTTCGCTTAGCGTGTGGGTCCAGCTCATCCTTCTTCCAGATTCTTCCTAGCGCTCAGCTTCAAGAGTGGTGTGCTAAGCGGATGGCTCGCTAAGCCAGCAGATTGGCTTAGCGAGCAGATCAAAATCAACACTTCATAAACTTGCCTAATTAACCTGAAATTAAAAGGAAATGATTATTAAATACACATAATGGGAGTACTAAGTATTTATTACCTATATTTAACCAAAAAGTAATTACAACACTACAAAATAACCATAAATGGGAGGAGTTAGGTACAATTTGCACAGATTTATTACACAAAAGTTAGTCGTATTCATCGACTAACAGATACCTTCCTACCCTTCCACGTTTCTAATTAGGGATGATAACCCTTTAGCACAAATAATGAAGAGATAAGGTGATAGGGCTCACCCTATCTTAGTCCTCGGCCAGGAGTAATGGGACCAACTTGATCTTTGTTCATCATGATTGAGTACGATACAATAGAGGCACACTGCATTATCCATTTGACCCAAGTTTGATCAAAACCCAGCCTAATCATCATGGCTTGCAAAAACCCATAGTTTAATTTGTCATATGCCTAGTTAATATCCTTCTTCAAGGCAAGTTCACCAACCTTTCCATGAGTCTTACATTTAAGGTAATGGAGAATCTCTGATGCACTCAAAGTATTGTCCAAGATAGACCTTCCCTCTATGAAGGTTGGTTGTTCCTCTGATATACATTTATACAAGACAACCTTAAGACTATTAGCTAGAGTTTTGGACAATATGTTTATACTACATTGCACAAGGATATCGGCCTTAAGTCCCTCATAGAATTAGGCCTCTCACATTTTGGCACCAATGCAATGCTTTCATTTATACAACTAGGGAGCGAGCCTTTAAGCAGCCATTAGGAACCTGCCTTGAAAATGTCATCCCTACACAACCCCAAGAAGTGCTAGTAGAATCTCGGATTTAGCCCATCACGACCTGGGGATTTATCCAAGTACATACTGAATAGAGCATTGTCGCAACCTACCCTTCGGCGGGAGGGCGACGCGTGACTCACGGGATGCGTGTTCCAAGAAAGGAATACGCGCGGAGTCGCCACCAACGTTTATTTGAGAAAAACGTCGGAAAAACCAAAAAAGACGCGATCTACGAACTTTTAAGTGAAAGGCTCGGGAGTTGTATTTACGCACGGGGAAGGTATTAGCATCCCACACGTCCGTCCCAAGGGACGGCAGCCTTTAATCGAATGTGCAAACATGACTTTGATTTTTACGTTCCCTTTTTATGTCTTTATATCCTTTATACCCTTTTTATATTTTTTCTCTTTTTGTGGTCGACAAGGGTGTTTCCCTTTGCTCCTACGTATTCCTGAATTGCGATGAGGAAATCAGACCTACGTAGTTCTTTCTTATCAAGTGATTCTTTTTTACTTTAAAAGGTGGTCATTTTAAGGCGTTGGACCTTGAAAATGATCCATTTTACTTAGTAAGAAATTGAAATGACAAACTTCAAAAACCTATTTTTATGGACGAGCTTGACTAGGCGAGTTGATTTTAGCCTTAGTTTCACTTTAGTTATTAGTCAATTCGATTAAGAATGAGAAATCCCAAAGAGAAAACGTCCAATTGATTTTTCGCTTTATTTTACTAAAAGGTATTTTTTTATTATTATATTATTATTTTACCTCTTTTTGATTTCCAACGTGGTTACGGCACGACCGAACGGTCGAAATTCATTTTAACTGAAGTTAACGGATAATACAATTCAAACGATCGGTGAAAATTTATTTTATTTTTAGTTTAAGCGAGAAATGACTTAAATAAAATGGCTTAAGCACGTCAAAAGGGGGTATAAAAAGTAAATGAAACGAGAATAAAAATACACGAAACACAATGTGGACCACCACGGGTACATAGAATGAATCGAAAAGCTTGGTTCGAGGTACTTACCCGTTGAAGATCGAAGAACGATGAAGAACGAATGAAGAACGTCGAAGAACGGTCGAAACCTTCGCGAAATTCCTTATGGAAACGCTTCGGAAGCGCCTCGGCTTAGATTTTCTTCACGGAAACAATTTTTCCAAGCAAATTCGAAAGAGAGAGAAGTGCCTAAGGGGCTGAACCCTTTTCTTCTTCACTTCCTCCCCTATTTATAGCAAAATAGGGGAGATGCTTGCCACCCAGCTCGCCCAGGCGAGCAGGGTTGCTTCCTCCAGAAGCAACAGCCTTCTGGAGGAATCTTCTGGAGGGCCCAAGTGGGCCTGGTTGCTATTTGCACCCCCATTTTTACTAAGTACACCCCCTGCCTTTTTTTTGGTGATTCTTTTTTCGTAAAGTTACGGAAACTTACGAATTTCGTAACGATACTTGTTTTCTTTCCGTAATCTTACGGAACCTTGTGGATTACATAATCATCCCCTTTTTGACTTACGGAATGTTACGGAACCTCACTAATTGTGCAACGATGCTTCCATTTGATTTCCGGTGTGTCACGGAACCTTACGGATTGTGCATCAATATTTTCTTTTTTGTTTTCCGGCACATCCCGGAATTTCACAAATTGCCTAATGATGGGTGCCAAGCACCTTACAAGGACCAAACAAAAGTCGCATGTCATCAAGCAAAGGTCCCCGGACGAAATTAGGGTATGACAGTTGCCCCTTTTTACTTGTCTTTTATCGGAGATAAAAGGAAAGTAAAGATAGGACACTAATTTCGTTCCTCTCGGTTGATGAGAGTCACGGGTGACCATAAAATTTTCGCATGCAAATGACTCGTTGTTCCCGGGGGAACAAAAGGTGCAGAAGAGGATGTCAGTCTCTGCCTGCTATCAAGCGTTCTGTCTTACATATAGCAAAATAATGTTTACATGGATAACCACTCGGGTATTTCCGCCCGTCAGCGTGACTCAAAAGTCAGTATGACAGATCTTGTAAGTGCGGAAGATGATGTAAATCCCCACGTGTCAACGGGCTTGTCGGCCGCGATTGACGAAGGGTGCAGAATGACCATAATTTGTCTCTGCGTGCCATCGGACACGACTGTGTCTGAATGGAAAAGGGGTGCGGAATGACCATAATTTGTCTCCGCATGTCATCGGGCCCGCCGCCTCTGGATGACAAAAGGGTGCAGAATGACCATAATTTGTCTCTGCGTGCCATCGGACACGACTGGGTCTGAATGGCAAAGGGGTGCGGAATGACCATAATTTGTCTCCGCATGTCATCGGGCCCGCCGCCTCTGGATGACAAAAGGGTGCAGAATGACCATAATTTGTCTCTGTGTGCCATCGGACACGACTGTGTCTGAATGGCAAAGGGGTGCGGAATGACCATAATTTGTCTCTGCATGTCACATGACCTCAGGGTCAGTATGACAGAGATTGTGGGGCGGCCGACAAAAGCAAGGCTCTTGCTCCTACGTATCCTCCAATGAGGAACTCAGACCTACGCAGTTCTAGATAACTTGTGAGACTTGAAAAAGTCTCCACCGGAAGATGCTGACATCTCCAGAAAGGGCGCAGATGACCACATCTGGCCTCTGCTCATCAATCACACTTGGGGTCACTGAATGACGAGGCGCGGATAACCGTAAGGTGTCTCCACAGGCTACCAGCTCTTGGGTCATGGTAACAGAAAGCGGTGTGGTCGACAAAAGCGAGGCTCTTGCTCTTATGTATCCTCCAATGAGGAACTCAGACCTACGTAGTTCTAGATAACTTGTGAGACTTGAAAAAGTCTCGGTGTTTTCTCCACTAAAATGGAAACATGCTTTAGCAAAGAGACAAATATTCCAACCGATTAGAGCAGCATATGCTTTTTTGAGTGAAAAACAATGCGTCTACCAGGGAAGGAAGAGTCTGCTGATGAAACCCCCATAACCATAAATGAGATTTTGGATGTTAGCATTTCGTTTCTAAATGACCATTTAGAGGAAACACTGGGTTCGACAAAAATAGAAGAAATCCACTCAAAGTGTATCAATCTCGCACAGGTAAGTGTTTTATCCTAATTCCGAACCATAGATATGTCATGACTTGACTTCGCAAATTATTTCCTATCAAATCAAAAATTACATGCGTGATCATGGATCAATAGGACTTCCCTTGGGAATGGGTTCTTTTGGTGGGTTTTTCGGCTTTTGCGTGTTTTTGGCCTTTTCCTTTTCTGTTTTGGTTTTGCGTGAGGCGAACAAGTCACCGACGCGCAGGATTTTGGTTGGTAATCAAAGGGAGAAGACCACCTTAGGTCATGGTTTCCTTTTCTTTCTTTTGTTCATTTGGTGACAATTCTGTATTGTTCAGATATTGTCTGGTCCAAAGACCTTTCTGCACATTTCTTCTGGTTCCTTTGACCAGGAGCTTTCTTCTTTTTTACTTTCTCCCATTCTTTTTTCTTTGACTTGGAATTTTCTTTCCTTTCTTTTCGCTTTCCCCCACTCTTTGATTGGGAATTTCCTTTCCTCTCTTTTTTCCTTTGATTGGAAATTTTCCTTCTCTCTTTTCTTTTTTTTGCTTTCTCTTTGATTGGAAATTTCCCTTCTCTTTTTTTTTTTGATTGGAAATTTTCCTTCTCTTCTTTTTTGTTTCCGAGGGTAAGGATTGACATTCTCACCCTGGGTCAAGGTTTATGGTGAGTTAGGATTTTGGCTCAAAACTCGTAGAATAGCCAGACATGATACATGTCAGGGTTTGGTTTGGTTCAAGGGTAAAAGGCATGCCCCACATTATTTCCATGACACAAATGCAAAAATGATGATTTGGAAATTTTATGCAAAACTGGTCATGCATGCACCTATGCGGACACTCAAGTGTCAAATTTTTATGGTCATGTGATGCTAGGGCTCAGGATTCATTTCCTCTATTTTAGTCATCCCAATGTTTCCAAAATATGTTCTTTTATCGATTTGTGCATTCATCCGAGTCCATTTTGGACGTCCGGGAAAATTTCACAGCATTCACCCTTCAGGTGTACACACATTTTTTCAAAAACTAGCTATGATCAACGAATTTTTTTTCAAAGAAGAGTTGGAAGCCATCTCTTTTCAAAAGCATGTCGGTTTTTCAGCTAAACAACTTATTTTTCTTTTCCTTTTTCCTCTTTTTTTTTTTCATTTGTTCATTTCTTTTTCTCGTTTGTTTTTGTTTTTTTTTTCTTTTTTTTTCATGAGGTATTTTGCTACCTAAACATGTGTATATTTTTGTGAGGTATTTTTGCTATATACATGTATATCCAAGGTATCTTGCTACCTAAACATACATATATATGTTTTGTAAGGTATGACTACCTTCCGAGCTTGCGCTTGTTTTATTTAAATTCCCAGGATCATGAGCAACTAGGTGCGTCCTACTATAAAAAGTGATCAAATAACAAGCATAGATTCAAAAGGTACTAGGTTGCCTCCTAGTAGCGCTTCTTTAACGTCTTGAGCTGGACGCCTAATGATTTGTCGGTCATGGACCTAGTACTTTGCTTACCTTTGGCTTTGGACTTGGTCGCCTATTGGTCGGCCATGTGTCGTAGGCAACGCTCTAACCTTTTTATGGATGAGCTGAGGTGAACTCTAGAGGTGGTGGCGGTGTGTCTATTGCCTGCTACCGGCCATCCCAATGCTGCTGTGGTGTTTCGCCCTGCGCCTGCCTGGGGGCGCAGTACTTCTTGATGAAAGCTCGATTGGTAGGGGGGTCTGATGACTTTGCTGGGGGCGACAGACACTCCCTAGAATTGACAGAGACCCATATTTAGAGCTGGCAACTCCAAGACCCTGTTGGCCTTCTTCGGGTCCACTAGGTGTCTTGCAGGCACAATCCCTGCAAACAATAGATGACATCAGAAATCAGTTGGGGGAGGTGCATACTTACCTATGCCACGACGACATGAACTTGCTGGGGGGAACGGGCGCCCTGTAGGGCCGACAGAGGCCCGTAACCAGAGCTGGAAACCCCAGGGCCCTGTTGGACTTCTTCTGGTCTATTGGGTGTCTTTGTGGGTGCAATCCCTGCAAACAATAGATGGTATCAGAAATCAGTTGAACCATATGCATACTTACCCATGTCGGGACGACACAGACCAATTGATACTTTTGCAGGGGGAGATTGGCATTACGATCACTGGGCAGAATGTTGCTAAGTAACAACGTCATTTATATCTGTGTAAGAGTGGTCATGTTGGTGCGCATGATCCGCACTCGTCTCTTTGCAGCGGCACGGGTGAAATCTTGCCCCGGTATGCATAGTAGCTGTGTGATAGCCTCCCTCTCTGGTTGTGCTCGCACAGTTGGCCCTCCTCCAATATCAGGGGGTGGCCCAGGAACCGTTAAAAGGAAACTACTGGCCCCTTAACCGGGAGTGCAAGTCTCGGTTAAGCATTTAAGGACAGAGGACCTTAAATTCTCTTAAGGTGTGGATGTGGAGCACACTGAAAATGAGGACACGCAGCCCTCTAAAGGTGAGGGCGTGCAGCCCTCTCAAGGCGAGGATGTGTAGTCCTCTGGAGGTGAGGGCGTGCAGCCCTCTGTTGGCGAGGACGTGTAGTCCTCTCAAGGTGAGGGCGTGCAGCCCTCTGTTGGCGAGGACGTGTAGTCCTCTGATGGCGAGGACGTGTAGTCCTCTAAAGGTGAGGGCGTGTAGCCCTACGAAGGTGAGGACATGCAGTCCTCTGATGGTTAGGGCGTGCAACCCTCTGTTGGCGAGGACGTGTAGTCCTCTAAAGGTGAGGGCGTGTAGCCCTACGAAGGTAAGGACATGCAGTTCTCTGATAGTGAGGGCATGTAGCCCTACGAAGGTGAGGACATGCAGTCCTCTGATGGCGAGGGCGTGTAGCCCTCTGAAGGTGAGGACATGCAGTCCTCTGATGGCGATGGCGTGTAGCCCTTTGAAGGTGAGGACGTGTGGTCCTCTAAAGGTGAGGGCATGTAGCCCTCTCAAGGTGAGGGCGTGTAGCCCTCTGTTGGCGAGGACGTGTAGTCCTCTAAAGGTGAGGGCGTGTAGCCCTACGAAGGTGAGGGCGTGCAGCCCTCTGTTGGCGAGGACGTGTAGTCCTCTAAAGGTGAGGGCGTGTAGCCCTACGAAGGTGAGGACATGCAGTTCTCTGATAGTGAGGGCGTGTAGCCCTACGAAGGTGAGGACATGCAGTCCTCTGATGGCGAGGGCGTGTAGCCCTCTGAAGGTGAGGACATGCAGTCCTCTGATGGCGAGGGCGTGTAGCCCTCTGAAGGTGAGGACGTGTGGTCCTTTAAAGGTGAGGGCGTGTAGCCCTCTCAAGGTGAGGGCGTGCAGCCCTCTGTTGGCGAGGACGTGTAGTCCTCTAAAGGTGAGGGCGTGTAGCCCTACGAAGGTTAGGACATGCATTCCTCTGATGGTGAGGGCGTGCAACCCTCTGTTGGCGAGGGCGTGTAGCCCTGCGAAGGTGAGGACGTGTAGTCCTCTCAAGGCGAGGACGTGTGATGCAGCTCCATTAGAGCTTGTAAGCCTAGGATCTTCTTCATCAATGGATTCCTTTGCTTCTTGGAAGATGAATGGCAGCGGAATGGAGAAAGGGAAAGAGAGAGGAGACGCCACTTCAAGGAGAAGATGAGTCTAGAAGAAGCTCACCACCATAGGAGGCCATGGATAAGAGCTTGGAGGAAGAAGGAGATGAATGAAGGGAGAGGGAGAGAAGAGCACGAAATTTTGTGCTCTAAATGAGCTTTGAAATCTGAAGTTTAATATTCAAATCATCAAAGTTGAAAAAAATGCACACACATGACCTCTATTTATAGCCTAAGTGTCACACAAAATTGGAGGGAAATTCAAATTTCACTTGAATTTGAAATTGAATTTGTGGAGCCAAACTTTGGAGCCAAAATTTCACTAATTATGATTAGTGAATTTTAGTTATGGTTCAGCCCACTAATCCAAGATCAATTCCAAGATTCTCCACTAAGTGTGCTTAGGTGTCATGAGGCATGAAAAGCATGAAGGACATGCACAAAGTGTGACTATATGATGAGGCAATGGGGTGTAGTAAGCAAATGCTCACCTCCCCCTCTAAAATTTAATTAGATTGGGCTTCTACCAATTCAATTAAATTTATTTCCAACCACACACATCAAATATCCACTTAGTGCATGTGAAATTACAAAACTACCCCTAATACAAAAACTAGTCTAGGTGCCCTAAAATACAAAGGCTGAAAAATCCTATATTTCTAGGGTACCCTACCTACATTATGGAGCCCTAAATACAAGGCCCAAAAATAATGAAACCTTAATCTAATATTTACAAAGATAAGCGGGCTCGTACTTAGCCCATGGGCCCGAAATCTACCCTAAGGCTCATAAGAACCCTAGGGCCTTCTCTTGCATCTCTGGCCCAATCTACTTGGAGTTTTTATCCAATGCCCTTGCGGAGTAGGATTGCATCATTCCCTCCCCCTTGAAAAGGATTTGACCTCAAATCCTGAGGTTCTTGATACTCTGGGCTCCTTCCCTTAACACCTGTAAAAAGAACAAAAACATATGTATTAGTGGTGTTTAGTATGTTGAAGTAAGGTAAGGTCTGAATACTCATTTCCTGGGCCTCTTCCCATGAAGGAACATGGTTCCTCACCAACTCAATGAGTGGTGCTACAAGTATAGAAAAATATGGGGCAAACCTTTTGTAAAAGTTTGTTAAGTCTTGGAAGCCCCAAATTTTTCTTACACTTGGTGGAGCGGGCCACTCAGGAATGACCTTTATTCTCTTAGGGTTCATGGGAACCCTTTGATCACAATTTAAAAAATTAAGAAAAGTAAAGCAATAGAACATACCTTTTTCTGTATTTTCATGTTGATTATTCCTACCAAAAAGTATGACAAACCTAAGGTGTCCCATATGAGTGCCTAAGTTTGTATTGAAACTAAAAATAAGAACAAACCTACCTAATGAGTCCCTATGTACACAAATCATGAAGATGTTGGGTGCATGAGTAATTTTACAAAAGAGTGTTGCACCACCCAAAGCATTCATCACACCACCTATTTTAGGGATTTGGTGCCTAATAATACCTATTTTGGGCACCAACAAAGCACAAGGATTTAATCTCTTGCGAACCAAACCCTCATCCAACAACTCCTTTACTTGAGGAATAAACTCAAGCCTAAGAGATGTGGCAATGCTAACAAGTGTCTTTTTACAAAGGAGAAAATGTGGAGGTTGTCTAAGAAGGGAAATTTCTTTAATATTTGTCTTTATTTCAAAATGTCTTTCCTTCTTAGCTAACCTCTTGGAGGAGACACTTACCTCCTTACACTCCTCCTTAACCATTAAAGGTTGTCCTTCTTCTTGGGGGTAGATCTCTTCACTAGATTCTTCCCCTTTTGCTTCTTCACTTTTACTAGAGGAAGGTGAAGTAGTAGCCTCATCTTGGCTACTATAAATGTCTTGGCCCCTCATAATCATGGTTTTCTTGGTGGGGCATTGAGAAGTAATGTGTCCTTTTCCAAGACATTTAAAGCACTTCATGGAGCTAGTCTTCTCTTGCATACTAGCCTTAAGGGGTTGCTTTTCTATTGTCTTCCCCTTATCATCTTTGGGCTTAGAAGGTCTCACCCCTAAGATTCCTTGACCTTGGTCTTTCTTTGGATAAGAGTGAGAGCCATAAGATTTTGAAGTAGACTTCCTTTTAAGTTGTTGCTCTACCCTTATTTCCCAATCTAAATTGGCCTCTACATTGTCCTTCCCATGGAAGTATGGGAGTTTAATGTTAACCTCTTGAGGCTTTCTTTCATTTTCTCTCCTATGGGAGTGAGGTCTAAGATGTGACCTATGCCTTCCTTCATAATAGTCACGAAGTTCTTCACTTAGGCTCTTGCAAGAGTTATGCCTACTATAGGAGACATGTTTTTCTCTTTTCATTTCTTTCATTATTTTTCTTCTTTCTTCCTCTCTTATTTTCTTTCTTTCATCTTGACTTATTTCTTCCACTCTTTTTTTACCTTTTTCTTTTCTCTCTTTTTTTTCTTTCCACAACTTAAGGGATCTCAACTCATCTAATATCTTATACAAGGGGTCCTTAGGAGTAGAACCCTCACCATTAACACTAAATAAAGAATGAAGACTCATGTTGGTTCCTAAGTTATGGTTCTTTCTTGTTGGGGGTTTGAAAACAAAAGGTAAAATAAACTATGGTTGAAACTAGCCAAAATAAACACTAAAAGAGGTGTGAAAGATAAGGTAAAAACTAATTAGTAAAAGGCAAGCTATCTAGGCAGTTTGACAATGGAGGGTAAAGGAAATAAGCTATGAAAATAAGCAAGAAATTAAAGTGCAAGAAATGCAAACTAGGCGGATCCTAAGAGTGTTTGGATGACCTCATTTAAGGTTCCCAACAAAACACTCACTATCCTAAGGGGAAATTGCCTAAAATTATTACACACAAATGGAAGTAGGGTGACCTAGCGGAGGCTCCCAACTTACTTCCAATGAAAGGCCTTTTTGTTACAAAATTTGAAAGCAAAGCAAATTGCCAATTACAAAATTACAAAGAAAAAAGTCCTGAATTGTGGTGGCTATTCTCTCTTTAGTGTTTCACTCAATTTGGAGTGCTTCTTAGTCCAATAGCTCTTAAGGTGGTTGGCCCCTTGCTTCTTGACTCAAATTCTTCAAGATATGGCACCAATCCTCCTTTCCAATTCCCTATATGGCAACTCACAAGCAAGGAAACAAAGAGACAAGCAATAACCAAAGACAAAAAAAAAATGAAATGAAAGCTAAACCAATAGAGTTTTAACAAGACAAATTTCCAAGGATTATTCAACAATTAAAGCAATGAAAAACACAAAAAGCAAGCTAGGACTCAAAGAGAAACCTAGAATGGCTCTAGAGTAGAGTAGAAAAACTCTAAAAAAAAAGACTCAAGAAACCTCTAGTTTTGGCACTTGGTTTCACAATAATGTTCAATTGAAATTTCAGAACTAGGATTGGTATAAAATATGCACCAATTATAGAACAAATTTTGAGCCAAAACAACAAGCACACTTTCCTTTCACTTTTCTTTTTTTTCCTGGACACTGATTTTTCTGCCAACTTGTGAGATTTTTATTATTTTTTTCTTTAATCCAAATCGCTTGATTCTTTTTTTATAATTTTGGTCCAGATGTCTAGAAAATTCAGTAAAAGTTTCAGCTCAAAAAACGTAGTTACCAATTCCCAGTAATTTATACAAGTTCGTATGTTCAAGCTGCCAGCACCAGCGATTTCAGCCTAGAAATCAAGAGTAGTGTTTATGTTGCTTAAGGCTTGGATAGTTACAATTTGTGTTTGCTTATGCTCAATTATCTTGAATAAAAAAATTCAAGAGAGCTTAAGACTTATTTGATTCACAAATCAAGCCACAACTCAGCACCACAACTCAACTTCATCATAGGCATCATGTAGGAAACTTAGAAAGCAAAAAAAAAAGTTCAAGAACAAGACTACTTCTAGGAATTGATTTAGAACATGTTATGAACTAAATAACATGCATGAATTAGACTCAAAATTCAAAAGATAGGCTAAGAATGACAAGAATACATGAACAAATGTATCTAGAATTCAATCAACAAAATAAAATTCAACACAAACTTAGAACATAATGTGACAATTACTATGACTAAACATGACTCTAAGACAACATGGATTAAGTGATTTACACTTAGATTTTTGTGTTTTTTTTTTCTAATCAATATTTTGGAACAAAATTTAGATCTAAAGGTTCAGAACAAGAATATTATGAATGAAAATTGATAGAACCTAAAATCAACACAAAAACAAGATTCAAGAGTAGATCTACAAAATTTGAACCATAGAAATGCAAGAACAAGTGTAGATCTAAGATTTAATCGGTTTATTTTTTTTTTAATCTACTCTAAACAGCACCAAACCACAAGACAATGGAGGATATACATGGAGAATAAGATGAAGAACAAGGAATTAAAGAGAATTCACCGAACAAAAAGATAGAGGAAGCAAAAGAACATCACCTAGATGAAGATGCTCTTGATACCACATGATGCAGCTCCATTAGAGCTTGTAAGCCTAGGATCTTCTTCATCAATGGATTCCTTTGCTTCTTGGAAGATGAATGGCAGTGGAATGGAGAAAGGGAAAGATAGAGGAGACGCCACTTCAAGGAGAAGATGAGTCTAGAAGAAGCTCACCACCATAGGAGGCCATGGATAAGAGCTTGGAGGAAGAAGGAGATGAATGAAGGGAGAGGGAGAGAAGAGCACGAAATTTTGTGCTCTAAATGAGCTTTGAAATCTGAAGTTTAATATTCAAATCATCAAAGTTGAAAAAAATGCACACACATGACCTCTATTTATAGCCTAAGTGTCACACAAAATTGGAGGGAAATTCAAATTTCACTTGAATTTGAAATTGAATTTGTGGAGCCAAACTTTGGAGCCAAAATTTCACTAATTATGATTAGTGAATTTTAGTTATGGTTCAGCCCACTAATCCAAGATCAATTCCAAGATTCTCCACTAAGTGTGCTTAGGTGTCATGAGGCATGAAAAGCATGAAGGACATGCACAAAGTGTGACTATATGATGAGGCAATGGGGTGTAGTAAGCAAATGCTCACCTCCCCCTCTAAAATTTAATTAGATTGGGCTTCTACCAATTCAATTAAATTTATTTCCAACCACACACATCAAATATCCACTTAGTGCATGTGAAATTACAAAACTACCCCTAATACAAAAACTAGTCTAGGTGCCCTAAAATACAAAGGCTGAAAAATCCTATATTTCTAGGGTACCCTACCTACATTATGGAGCCCTAAATACAAGGCCCAAAAATAATGAAACCTTAATCTAATATTTACAAAGATAAGCGGGCTCGTACTTAGCCCATGGGCCCGAAATCTACCCTAAGGCTCATAAGAACCCTAGGGCCTTCTCTTGCATCTCTGGCCCAATCTACTTGGAGTTTTTCTATCCAATGCCCTTGCGGAGTAGGATTGCATCAACGTGTAGTCCTCTAAAGGTGATAGGTACAAGTACCCAAGGGTCCACCCTTATGAGAAAGCAAGAGATCGACTCATCGAGAGGGCCGGTCATCCCAAATCCACAAGATTTGGACATTAGATGTAGGAAATCTATGCAGTTAACATGATTTTTAGGGATGCAGATGCATGCAACCTTTGTCGTGAAATTTGGTAAATGCGGACTTCACATGAAACAATGCAATGTAATGGAAAGTTGTACAATGTTCATGACATTCTTTCCCTATTTTGTGATTTTGATTTTGATTTGATTTTTTTTGGAAAACACAAATTGACTGTCCTTTTGAAAGAGGTGATAGTCCATGCAACCTTATCCTATCTTTTGCAAATCTCTCCGAGAACTCCCTCAGAGTGTGTGTTCTGTTTGATTTAGTCACTTGACCATTTTGGAGTGACGGCAATGGAGTCGTTTGATGTTTAATCAATCCATTGAAATTCCAGGGCTTGTCTCCACCCTTTTTTTTGTTTAAAAACATCGACGGGTGAGAACTTTTGATCTGCCCCTATGTTCACTTGAGGCCCATGCACGATGCCCTTCATTGCCCCAGTGTAAGGCTTTGAGGTACCAATTGTCGTCTTGTTTTCACAACCTCGTAGTGAGGAAGAATGAAAGAAGCAGTTGATCCTTGCAAAAAGAATTTTCCAAGGACGAGAAATAGTCAAAGGATTTTTCAGTTGATGGATTAAGTCAAATGACTCCTATGTAGAAGCAAGATGTTTTGATGATGCCGAAGGATCAAGTGCTTCTAAGTTTTATTCAAGACAAGAATCCAAGAAAATCAAGATATATGATCAAGTTGATCTCTAGAATCTTTAGGAAGAAGTTTCCAAATTGAAAAAGCAAAAGGTTTGGCCAAAGAATTCTATCTAAATCATTTTAAATTGAGATTTACTCTCTGGTAATCAATTACCAGCAGCTGAAAATGTTTATAACAGTCACTAGAAATTTGAATTCAAAATTTATAATGTGTAATCGATTACACATGGATGGTAATTGATTACCAGCAGTTTATTCAAATTTTAAATCCTGTGATCGATTCAAAAATTTTTTATGAACGACCATCAAAGGTGACTTGGAAACACGAACTTAAAGGGAGTTTTCATTGCCCAAGAAGTTTTATCCTCTTAAAAGATTAAGAGTTTTTCTGAACTGAAATGTTTTATCCTCTCAAAAAGATTCCTTGGTCAACCACTTGCATATTCAATAAGGAATTTTGATTGATCTTCATTGTACAAGCTATCTCTTTTAAGAGAGATCTCTTCTTCTCTTCTTCTTATTTTTGAAAAGGGATTAAGAGACTGCGGGTCTCTCGTTGTAGAGGATTCCTGAACACAAGGGAAGGGTTGTCCCTGTGTGGTTCAGACTTTGTAAAAGGAGTTTTACAAAGAGAGTGGAAAATCTCAAGTGGGTTGCTTGAGGACTGGACGTAGGCGCGGGAAGAGGCCGAACCA
Organism: Glycine max; assembly: GCF_000004515.6. Classification (NCBI taxonomy): domain Eukaryota; kingdom Viridiplantae; phylum Streptophyta; class Magnoliopsida; order Fabales; family Fabaceae; genus Glycine; species Glycine max. The sequence goes on from NC_038251.2 coordinate 32,410,188, forward strand.
GTATAAATCAAGTTTGCATTCCTCTCTTCCTTTAAACTTCTTTTATTTATTGCTATTTATCTTTTGCTTTAAAGAAGTTTATTTTGAATTGTCTTTTGAGTAATTCATGTTAAGGGTGCATTGTTAATCCAAAAAGAAAGAGTGATAGTTCAATTGGGGAATAGTCTTTGCATCTTAATTCAACCCCCTTTTTCTTAAGGTAACTGAGGCCATTTGTCCAACATCCTACTTCTCTCTAAAAAGACAAAATGAGGTCACATGAACGTCTATATTTTTACTTGAAAACACAGTCAATCAAATGCCTTTTTATTTTTTATTTTGAAACTTATTTTTTATTTTGAAACTTATTTGTTTTGAACTTTACTCATTGTTTTACGGCACCCCCACCAACGTGCAAGACGAGTAATCTCTGATTGAACAGTCTTAGAAGTCAACACTCAGGAGCGCAGGTCGCTTGAGCAAACAGACCAATGGCTTGCACCCACATTCTAGTGAAAGTTGAATAAGCAAACATGCGTTTGTGAGAGGATGAGGGACAAAGATATCAACTTTATCCATTTCATTTAACATTGTAACTGTGGTTTACAATAATTGCATAAACTTGGAAATCCTGATGAGTCATTAGAGACACCTAACAACAGCCTTCAAAATTGCCCCATGTGTGGCATCTCTTGTCAATGTCAGGATTTACACGCAATTCTCCTCAAATTTCAGCCAGCCCGCATCAATTAGACCTTGCACCTTATGCTTCAGAGCCCTACAATGCTTAATGGAATGCCCCGGGGCTCCTCCATGATAAGCACACGCTGCGTTCGAGTCGTATCCTTAGAAAAATGGAGGTTGAGGAACCTTGGTTGGGGTTATGGCTACCATTGAATTATCGAGTGGATATGGGATCAAGTTTAGCATATGACAACGGAATTTGGGGTGAACCTTACAGGCTTTTTGCTGCAAAATTCCTTTTTGTTGGTGTTTTTTGGTTTGTGCTAAAGGTGGCCTTTGTCATTGGAAGTGCGGTAGACAGACTTTGTGGTTGATTTAGGGATGGTCTTTGTGGATAACTGGGTGGTGGGTAAGGAGGAGGTTTGTTATTGGCTGAGTAATGACATTGTTGGGTTGGTGGGAAACTTGGCCGTATAGGAATGGCAGTCACAGCATGGGTTTCTCCCTCTTTCTCACCCTCTTCATTTGCCCCAGTTTTCTCAGTCGTCTTAGTAGGATGATCAAATTTGCCTCTTTTCGGACCCACATTGATCCTTTCACTGGCGAAGACCAAATCTGCAAAGCTTTGAGGGTGCGTAGCCCACCATCTTTTCATAGTAGAGTACCGATAATGTGTCTACCATCACGATTATCGTCTCCCTTTTTGCACATGTTCTGTAGTTGCATCCTATCCGGAACCATATCAGAATAGTACTGATACTGCCTAACGAAGGCAACCATTAGGTCCTTCCAAGTATGGACTCGGGAAGGTTCCAAGTTAGTGTACCAGGTAACAGCTACCCCAGTAAGACTTTCTTGGAAGAAATGTATTAGCAGTTCCTCATCTTTGCGTATGCCCTTATCTTCCGACAATACATCTTTGGATGGTTCTTGGGGCAAGTAGTCCCCTTGTACTTGTCAAAGTCTAGCACCTTGAACTTGGGAGGGGTGATGATATTGGGTACCAGGAACAACTCTTCTAGGTTAGCAAAGGCATAATCTTTACCTCCTTCAATGGCCCTGAGCCTTTCCTCTTTCCCATTTCTGCCGTAGCATGAGGGTTTTTTAACCGCTGTGGCATGTGAGGGTTGTGGTTGTGGGTGACACTGAGGGTCCTCCAAAGTGTTTTCAAAGGATATACCACCAACTGCTTGCCCTTCAGTGGCATATCCGAGCCAAGGCTCGAAGTCAACTAGATCGTGGTGGGGAATTTCATGTGTCTCCCCCATGGTTTGAGAGATATGTGCCTGATCAAATTGAGGTTATTGGTTCTCAATGAGTATCGGAGTGGAGTTATTGAGATTTTCATTGAGAGTGTATGCCACATTGGGTGGTGTATAGTTGGGAGGCAAGCCATATGATGGGAAGGCGTGCTCGTTTTGAATTTGCACATCATGGGGTCGTCCGTACTTCCCAAATCTTTGCCTACCATATTTGAGGTTGGATGATTTATTTGCTTGAGGCCAGATGGGAGCATCGGGTTCACCTTAGCGACAACGCTAGTAGCGGCAACTATAACCGCATTGGCTTCCATTATCGTCTTCATGCTCATCATGGCCTCCATCATTGTGGCCATTTTCTCTTTCATGGCCTCCATGTCGGCCTTCATCTTCTCTTGCACCTCCTCTGCTTCACCCATTACTCTAGCTCTAGCACGAGTTCGGTAAGGGTGCCGTAAAGCGTGTCCTTTTCTTTTTGATAACAATGATTAAGTTCATTTTATTTTATTTTTCAAGGAAAGAATGCAATGAGCAATGCAACCAATGAAAAGCATGGATGTATGCGAATGATGTACAGTTGAAGTATTGCGAATTTTTATGCAGGATATGAGGTTGAATCAATTTAGATTTTCAACATGGTCCATGACATCTTTGTCAAGGTGAAACTGGAAGTAACAAGGACATCAACAATCCTAAATATGTTTGGCAGTAGACGAAGCAGTGATGTGACTCGATTCATCTTTTGCCCCAATTTTGCAAGACGGTTACTTCCATATTTCAACTTGACTTGATGAACCTTTTTGTAAAAGCATGAGCTTGGTTCAACCCTATAATCCAAGGAATGGCAATTCTGATCGCCAATACTTCAACAACATCTCATAGGGATGAATGACTCGGGCATACTTTAAGCTATGCATGAAAAATGTAATTATGAAATTGAGATGCCCGAAGAAACATCCTTCTTAGTTAACCATGCATTAGGTACCATGTTCAATTATTTTGTTTTGTTGTTGTGTTTTTTTTTTTTTTTTTTTTTAGAAATGGGTTTATGATCCCAACATGGTTGGCTCATGGTACCGAATATATGCAACCAAGAATGCATCATGAATTTTCATGCTTCCTTTTTTTGTTTTTGTTTTGTAGAGGAAAATGCATGGATCACGCATGAGCAAACATGAAAACAAAAGGTATGCAGTTTGTAGAACAAAAAGTATGTTGAACGCATATGCATGATGATGCAATGACTCATGCAAAATGTGATGCTGGAATATGATAACGGACAAATGCAGGAACGATATGTTCATTATGATGCCATGAAGAGATGCTTATGTCATGCATGATATGCATGCGTGCTAGAGATAAAATGCGGGAGTGATTTGATTCGCACTGATCTTTGGAGTAAAAAAAACGCGGGATACACTCATTTTATTCAGAAAGTTATAACTAGTCAAGATTTGAGCGACAATACAAACTTCCTAGCGTTTTCTAATCATATGGTCCCTTAAGTCTATCATATGCTGACAATAGCTGAGAAGTCCGTGGATCTCCTCGGGGGCGGAGTAGGTGTCCGCCACTGCTTTGGCCTTGGCTAGCAATCGGGAAAGTTCTTGGTTTCCGTTCAAAGTAAGAGCAAATCGGTCCATCCACATTGTTGCCTCTTGATGTAACGAGTCGATCACCCTTCCTCTAGCCTCCTTTTCCGCGTACACTTGGGCATACTCGTCCGCCACTCTATGCTCGTGGGCCGTGGCTAGACTTAGTTCCTCTTGGTACTTGGTGATGATAGCTAACATGTTGGTCTCTGTCTCGCATAACCGCTGAGACAAACTTCTTTTGGACCTCGAGCAAGCCTTCAATTCATCTTTCAAGATCAAACTGTCTACTCGCGATTGGTCCCTTTCCTCCCTCCGGAGTTTAAGCTCGTTGTTACAACCCCACAGAGCCCCTCGGAACTTGTTCCGGCCGTGCTCTTCCCTACGAGCCCTCTTGGTCTCTTGTTCCAAAGCCTTGGTGGTAGCTATATTTATATCTCTCAGTTCGGCATTCTCCTTTCGGATTTTAAGAGCTGCTGATTGGAACCTTTCTTTGATTGTTTGAGCTTGCTTGAGTTCCGTCCTAAGGGCCTGCACCTCTTCGTCTTCCTCCAGTGCCTCATCTTCCTCCCTTTTAGCGGTTCTCAAACTTGGGAGCCAATCCAAACCTTGCACGTGGGCTTTCAACCACTCACGGTAGCCACCAATGGGCCCACTGCCTCTGAGCTCTTTGTCTTTCTTTTGTACCACTCCCCCATGCCTTGCGGACCTTCTGAAGTGTCTCCACGTTGGTCTTATTGAAGCCTCATGAAATGACAGGCGCGAGCCCATCCTCTAGTGGCGCCCCTCTCATAGGGTAGCCAAGTTGTCTTATGGCAAGGACGGGATTATAATTAATACAATCCCTTGTTCCATCAAGGGAACATTTGGACATCCTTCGTATGAAGATAGAATCCTAATTCTTCCTTCCTTCTTGGAGAAAAAGGTATGAAACCAGCCACACATAGAGAGCCAGTGCACAACAAACAATTCTTGCGCCACTCTTTTTACCTCCCCGGTCGAACATGTCATACATGGCCAAAATGGCAACGACCGGACTTTCCTTGCCATGATGAAAGGCGAGGAAAGCGTCAATCACTGCTAGGTCCACTAACCCTTCCATATTCGGAAAGAGGACAACTCCAAAGATCAAAAGCGCCAAGATGTCAATAAAAGAAAGCCCATTTGCCTTGATTTTCCAAGGCCTTTGCCCTTTCCTCCAAATACTTCCTTGGTACTCCGACTACCCCATTCCTGTTTTGCTTTACCCGGTCCAACTCTTGTGCTGAGATTTTCACTACCTTGGCAACTCTTGTCGTGGAAGGATAGAACCTAGAGAAAAGATATGGCTTTCTTCCTCCCAGTGGGCATCCCAGGATTTCTTCAAACTCTTTCACAGTCGACACTAGCTGGAAGTCCTCAAATGTGAAGCACCTTAGGGGCTGGTCATAATACTGGGAAAGGGATGCAATTAGTTCCATGGAGACTTCTACCATAGCTAGGTCCCAAATCTTAACGTAGGCTTTGCAGAAGGCTTGCCGTTGAAGTTGACCCATTAATTGCCCCAACTCTCCATGGAGACTCTTGATTTTGACTTGATAGAACCTCTTTTTAAGCGAAGGCTTTTGACTCGATCCCATGTTTTACTAAAGTGAAATAAAATCTAGTGCGAATCAAAACTCCGACATCTATCATGGGTGGAATGGATGAATGCATGAAGAAATGCATATGACACAGATGCAATTTACGAATACGGGAGCCCGAGAAATTGTTTCCTTCTTGGATATAACGTTTGGGCAGCATGGCACCCAACGTATGTTTTTAAGAAGGCGACACGAACCCTCCGTCGGTTTGCTAAAGTGAGGGGATCAAAGACGAAACCCACGCATGATGCATATGCGAAAGGCACAACACGGGGATGTACATAGTACGACAATATTCACAAACAAATATAAGCAAAAGGGTATATGATACTTATGCATGGCAGTGTGAAAAATGGCACGCAGCGTGTTTGCTTCGTGCCCCTATTTAAGGGACCTATAAGGGAGAGAGCTAACTAGGCTTTTAGTGATAACCCCCAAGGTAGTCATATCTCTCTTGATGGTTTCTAGAGGTATCATCCCCTTCGAAGAACATACTGTAGCAGTAGGGACTACTAGCAACAATATGTTTTCAAAGAGAAAAACTCTAGATGAGGGTTCACTGTAATCAAGCAAGTCGGAGACCTAGCATGATCACGGATTCACCTCCACTCCTTATGTTCCCACGAACCCGGGTATAGGGCCCTTTTTCAACTCACCGTGTGTGCAAATAGTGTTAGTGTTTGTGTGCACCAAATGAATAAATATTTACCTCATGCATACAAAAATGCACTAAAAGCATCAAAGAGTTATATATACAAGAACATAATAAAGGGAAACCAACAAAGGAGTAAGTCATGGCAAAACTATGCACAAGATTAAATGGCCTAACTCTCTAAAAACAGTCCCCAGTGGAGTCGCCAACTGTCGCAACCTACCCTTCGGCGGGAAGGCGACGCGTGACTCGCGGGATGCGTGTTCCACGAAAGGAATACGCGCGGAGTCGCCACCAACGTTTATTTGAGGAAAACGTTGGAAAAACCGGAAAAGACGCGATCTACGAACTTTTAAGTGAAAGGCTTGGGAGTTGTATTTACGCACGGGGAAGGTATTAGCATCCCACATGTCCATCCCAAGGGACGACAGCCTTTAATCGAATGTGCAAACATGACTTTGATTTTTACGTTCCCTTTTTATGTCTTTATATCCTTTATACCCTTTTTATATTTTTTCTCTTTTTGTGGTCGACAAGGGTGTTTCCCTTTGCTCCTACGTATTCCTGAATTGCGATGAGGAAATCAGACCTACGTAGTTCTTTCTTATCAAGTGATTCTTTTTTACTTTAAAAGGTGGTCATTTTAAGGCGTTGGACCTTGAAAATGATCCATTTTACTTAGTAAGAAATTGAAATGACAAACTTCAAAAACCTATTTTTATGGACGAGCTTGACTAGGCGAGTTGATTTTAGCCTTAGTTTCACTTTAGTTATTAGTCAATTCGATTAAGAATGAGAAATCCCAAAGAGAAAACGTCCAATTGATTTTTCGCTTTATTTTACTAAAAGGTATTTTTTTATTATTATATTATTATTTTACCTCTTTTTGATTTCCAACGTGGTTACGGCACGACCGAACGGTCGGAATTCATTTTAACCGAAGTTAACGGATAATACAATTCAAACGATCGGTGGAAATTTATTTTATTTTTAGTTTAAGCGAGAAATGACTTAAATAAAATGGCTTAAGCACGTCAAAAGGGGGTATAAAAAGTAAATGAAACGAGAATAAAATTACACGAAACACAATGTGGACCACCACGGGTACATAGAATGAATCGAAAAGCTTGGTTCGAGGTACTTACCCGTTGAAGATCGAAGAACGATGAAGAACGAATGAAGAACGTCGAAGAACGGTCGAAACCTTCGCGAAATTCCTTATGGAAACGCTTCGGAAGCGCCTCGGCTTAGATTTTCTTCACGGAAACAATTTTTCCAAGCAAATTCGAAAGAGAGAGAAGTGGCTAAGGGGCTGAACCCTTTTCTTCTTCACTTCCTCCCCCTATTTATAGCAAAATAGGGGAGATGCTTGCCACCCAGCTCGCCCAGGCAAGCTCAGCTCGCCCAGGCGAGCAGGGTTGCTTCCTCCAGAAGCAACAGCCTTCTGGAGGAATCTTCTGGAGGGCCCAAGTGGGCCTGGTTGCTATTTGCACCCCCATTTTTACTAAGTACACCCCCAGCCTTTTTTTTGGTGATTCTTTTTTCGTAAAGTTACGGAAACTTACGAATTTCGTAACGATACTTGTTTTCTTTCCGTAATCTTACGGAACCTTGTGGATTACATAATCATCCCTTTTTTGACTTACGGAATGTTACGGAACCTCACTAATTGTGCAACGATGCTTCCATTTGATTTCCGGTGTGTCACGAAACCTTACGGATTGTGCATCAATATTTTCTTTTGTTTTCCGGCACGTCCCGGAATTTCACAAATTGCCTAATGATGGGTGCCAAGCACCTTACAAGGACCAAACAAAAGTCGCATGCCATCAAGCAAAGGTCCCCGGACGAAATTAGGGTATGACAAGCATCTATGAATTCCTCCTTTGAAAATAGTGCAAGCAAGATCACATTATCAGATCCTTCTACCTTTTGTTGAATTGTAGAAATGACAGCTTCCTAGTCTCCCTTGGATTCAAAGAACAAAGTTTTAAAATAGTCTGTCCTACTTGATCATCAACAAGTTTCTGAAATTTGTTTCTTTTCTTTCTGGTTGAAGCAACATCATGAAAGAACTTAGTATTGGAATCTGTTAAAGATAGGGGGAACAACATGAAGATCAACTTGTGAAAAGTTTTGACTTTTACATGCCCAACTCTTTATTGAGTGGCATTTGTATTGATTGTTGCCTTTTGTCTTTAAATATATTTGTGTGTACATCATGCATCATCCTATAGAGGTAGGAAGATAGTTTCTAAGGTAAGAAACATCTTTAATGAATAACTCTATGTTTTAATTGATTACCATTATATGTAATCAATTACACAAGTCTTTTGAGAATTTTGCAGAGAGATCTTTGTTCTATTTTAATTGATTACCATATATCCATAATTGATTACACAGTTCTTTTTTAGACCATGCATATTTTCTTGGGTCTCTGGTTTAATCGATTACAAGGATATCGTAATCAATTACATCATTCTTGAGAATGTTCCCATAAGTGATCAAGAACACTTTAATCAATTAAATCAAGATTGTAATAAATTACATTGTTCTTGAATGCTTTCCAGGTTTGGGGAAGAACACTTTAATTGATTAAAAATAGAATTTAATCGGTTATAACTATTTTCTCTATATATACCCACCTTGTGTTCTCACTTTCAAGCATTTGAAACATACATTTTTGAACAAGATTTTACAACTCAAGATTTCAGTTTTCATTTCTTGAAGCTTTCAAAAGAAAAAGTGAGTTGTAAACACTTTTGAGATCAAGGGAGGCCCATTCAATCAAGTATTTTGTTCTTGCATTTGAATGAAAAGGTTGTATCTCTCCTTGACTTTGTTTCATATGGTTTTTACATATGTTTACTACATGTGCATGAGTTTTTATAGCATGCTAGAATAGATGTTTCTAGTTTGAAGCTAAGGGTAGGTTTCTCTTAAGCTTAATTCACAAAGGACCCTAGTGTTGGGTGCTTAAGTTTCATTTTCTAGGTAGAATTTGAATTTTTTTGTGATTGCTTGTAAAACTCACATTGCATTGTGAAAATCTAATTCTAGTTGAATTAGATAACTAGAGTAGCTTCTCTAGAAATAGAGAGTGAACCAGTATAAATCTTGTTGTCTATCGTCTCTTTAACTCTCATCTCTCTCTATTACATTCTTTATCAATTTGCTAAGTTTTAAAGGTTTTTCAAATTGATGCACTTTAATAAAAGGATCTTGTAATCAGGTGATTGATTCAATATTAGTGTTAAACATAATATTTGTGATATGATCATTGTGAAGCAAATTTTTTTAAAACTCTATTTTTCTTTTGATTTGATTTCAAAACCAATTCACCCCCTCTTTGTTTGGGGAGTCCCATAATCTTTTTTCGATCCCCATGCTTAAAGAAGAATATCTTCGATCTTTGTCTCTAATAATTTTTCCTCTTGTGCTAAGAGACCAAACATTTTCTTGTTGAGATAGTTGAATTTTGCTATAGCAAATTCATTGCAGTCCTCCCTCCACTCCTTTAACTCTCTCTTATTGGTTCAAATCTTCTGATGCAATCCTACCCCCAAGGGTATTGGATAGAAGACTCCAAGAAGACTAGGCTAGAGATGCAGGAGAAGACCCTAAGGTTCTCATGAGCCTTAAAGTAGATTTTGGGCCCATGGGCTAAGTATGAGCCCACTTATCTTTGTACATATTAGATTTGGATTTCATTATGTTTGGACCTTGTATTTAGGACTCCATAGTGTAGGGAGGGTACCCTAGTAATGTAGGATTTTTCAGCCCTTGTATTTTAGGGAACCTAGACTAGTTTTTGTATTAGGGGTAGTTTTGTAATTTGACATGGATTAGGTGCACTATTTGATGTGTGTGTGTTGGGAGAGAAATTTAATTGAATTGGGAGCATTCATTTGCTACACCCGATTGCCACATGATATAGTCACACTTTTTACATGTCCTTCATGCTTTACATGCCTTATGACACCTAAGCACACTTAGTGGAGAATCTTGGACTTGATCTTGGATTAGTGAGCTGAATGTTAGTCGGTGAATACGACTAACTTTTGTGTATAAAACTTGTGTAAATTGTATCAAACTCCTCCAATTTATGGTTATTTTGTAGTGTTATAATTACTTTTTGTTAAAGATAGGTAATAAATACGTAGTACGCCCATTTTGTGTATTTAATAATCATTTTCTCTCAATTTCAGGATAATTAGGCAAGTTTTGAAGTGCTAATTTTCACCTTCTCATTAAGCCAATCTGCTGGCTTAGCGAGATATCCGCTAAGCGTAACATTCCTCGGCTAAGCGCGAGGAAGAATCTGGAAGAAGGATGAGCTATGCTTGTTCGCTGAGCGAAGGGCCATCCCGCTAAGCACACCGCTTCGGTCCATCCGCTGAGCGAGAAAAGCCGTGCTAAGCCGAAATTCACTAATGCGCACTAAATGGTTCAGAATTGCGCTAAGCGCACGAGCACCAACAAAGCCACCTATTTAAGCCTGAAATCAGATTTTTGGAAGGGAGTTTGGCCTTTTCTTGAAGCTTCTGCATAATTGAAGAGTTCTAGAGAGAAAGGTCCAAGTTCCAGAGAGTTTGAGAGATTTTGTTGTGTGAAGATCTACAGAGACCAGAGCTGGAAGAGGAAGCCGTCCTGAGAGCTTGAGATGAGTTTGTGAGTGATTGTGAGGTCCTAGAGGTGGGGGAGACATCCCCAGTACTTGTATTTTTGCAATCTTTCATCCTTCTCTTCTCTTTGTTGTAAAGGAAGCTTCCCAGTTATGGAAAGCTAAATCCTTTGTTGGATCTTTCTTGTAGGTACTTGATGTAAATATCTTTTTTTTTTTTATCTATTTAATGATTTTTTGTGTGTTCATTGTGCTATCAGATATTCATTCTACCATGATTTTGCCTTGATCATGTAGATGCATGTGTTTTTAGGATCATTCAATAGTGGAAACTGGTCTGATTCTTAGAACTTGATAGGACGGGGCTAGTTTGTCATATTTTCACGAGGAATTGGGGTACGGTAACCTAGTTGTTGTATGTTTGTCTTAATGCGATCCTGGCCGAGTTTAGTCCAACAAGAGGAATCTGCGGATGATGCTTGATCAGGATTAGGCTAGACTATCATGAGGAATTGGGGTTTAGCATTTCAGAAATAGATGCCTTGTGTATGCATTTTTGCAACTTTGATCATTTGAGAAATTAAACTTCAAAGTTCAAACCTCATTTGAGGCATAAATTTCGTGCCCCTTCTCTCCCTCTCCCTACACTCATCTTCTCCTACCTTCAAGCTCTTATCCATGACTTCCTATGGTGGTGAGATTGTTGTTGACTCATCTTCTCCTTGAAGTGGCGTCTCGAATCACCTTTCCTCCTTCTCCATTCTACTGCCATTGATCTTAAAAAAGCAAATGACTCTATTGATGAAGAAGATCCAAGGCCTACAAGCTCCACATGGAGCTACATCATGTGGTATCTGTTGGACAAGTGGCCTCAGATATCTTAAGAAGAGGGGGGGGGGGGGTTGAATTAAGGTATCACAATCTTTTTAAGATTAAAAATTCTATTTTAATTTTATCCCAACAACCCAAGATTCCTTTTTTTTTAAAAAAATGAACTCCTAAATAATAATGCAAATTAATCTTATCGAATAGAAACAATAAGCAATAAACAATAAAGGAGTTTAAGGGAAGAAAAAATGCAAACTCAGATTTATACTGCTTTGGCCCAATACACGGCTTATAATAAACGATAATAAGAATCTAAAACTAAGAAGACGGTGGAAGATCGAAGCACCAACGAAGATAAGTCACATCCTCTTCAAGCTGGGTGATGCGGGTATCCATGCCTTCAAAGCGACCATCCAAGGAATTGAATCGTTCACCAACATAGGTGTGGAGGCCCCGTAACTCTGAAAGAACTTCAGTCATAAGGGCTGAGGAATCATCTCGTTGAGGAGGAGGAGAGGGAGTACGCTCGTCTTGCGGAGGTAGTGTGTCCTTCTTCAGCCATTGACCATTATGATCCTTACGGTAACCAAATAAAGTGACTGCACCAACACCTATAGCAAAGGATCACTTGACTTGAACAAAAGGTTCATCATCAAGATGAATTTGAAAATGGTGGAGAAAAAGGGTGACCAATTGAGGATATGGAAGAGGTGCATTGGCCCGTAATGCCTTATGCATTCGGTACCTAACCAAGTGAGCCCAGTCGATTTGACAACCGGTAAGGAAAGCCCACATCAAAATCAAGTCCTCCTCAGAGGCTTGAGCCAAATTAGAAGAATGGGGAAGCAAAATTCTAACGATAATATAGTGCATGATGCGACAATCAAAGGTTAATGATCCGGCAAGCAATCTATCTGTCATTTCAGCCTGGTCATTACAAACCATACGGCAAGCATCATGACTAGAATAGTCGAATTTCCAGTCATCAACAATGGTGCCCTCAAAAGGTGCACCTTGACTGGGTAATATAGTCAATGAAAAGAACAGAGATTGATCAATGATCATAGAAATACCATGCACCTCAGAAGAAATAATGCCATCCTGAATTTTTAAATTGCTGTAAAAGATTTTAACAAGTTCAGGATAGTAAGGCAATTTTAAGGACATAAAATCAACCAATCCAGAGTTTTGAAACACTTGATAACAGTCAAATGTCTCATCATTAAAGAAATCTGTGTCTAGGTACTTAGGGTCTAAGATGATCCTAGAAGGAAATTGAGAGTTGTACCATAGACGTTGATCATCTAAAGAAAATAGAGTAGATGATCGTGGAGATGATAAGGAAGGATGAATTAGTGCTGTGGGTGCTTTAGATGGTCCGTGGCGGCGATGGCTAGCAGCAGCAGTGGTGGAGGATGTTCCCTTTCGCTTCTTCGATGATTCTGCCATTTGATGAAGTTTTAATGAATTTCAATCAGTGGAATCAAAAGATGGGTGAAAATGATGAAGATTGGGCTTTGTGGGACGTGATTTGGTTAAGAATTGAGGGAGATATGAAGGTTTGAAGATTAGGGAAGAAGAGACATGTCGAGAGGAGTTTGGCTGCGCAACATGACTGGTTTACGTGAGTATTTATAGAAGATAACGTTATGTAATCGATTACAAGGTTTGGTAATCGATTACAGGAGTACTTAGCCTTCTGGTAATTGATTACAGGATGTTGTAATCGATTAGGCTATCTGTTCTAGTGTAATCGATTACACATGATGGTAATCGATTACCAGAACAATATCTAGGCTATTTCATCAAAGAATATCTATTTCTATGCTAAAAACATCTATCTATATCAATTATCAATACTAATACTTATTTATTTCCATCAAACAAGTATTAATCACACAATTAACACACACCAATCAAACATAATCAACATCATAGAATCAAAAAATCTATCAATCATGAAATATTAATATTTCAATCAACCAATTAATCCTTAGTTATCCAAATCACTAATATCTAAGAGACCTAATTATCTTCTAATGGAAAAGAATGTTTCTTTGGGGAGGGGTTTTGTGAAGATATCAGCAAGCTGATTCTTTGTATCAAAAAACTCTAGCACACAATCTCCCTTCAGAACATGATCTCTTAGAAAATGGTGCCTAATTTCTATATGTTTGGTTCTAGAATGTTGAACTGGATTTTTGGATAGATTAATTGCACAGGTATTGTCACACCTAACTGGTATATGATCAAGAAGGATTCCATAGTCAGATAGTTGTTGCTTCATCCATAAAATTTGGGCACAACAACTGCCAGCAGAAATATATTTCACTTCAACAGTAGATAAAACAACACTATTTTGTTTCTTACTATGCCATGATACAAGAGCAGATCCAATAAATTGACATGTCCCACTTGTGCTCTTTCTATCAGTTTTGGATCCAGCAAAGTCAGAATCAGAGTATCTTATTAAGTTACATGTTGAGTTCTTTGGATACCATAATCCTAAATTGATTGTTCCTACTAGGTATCTTATGATCCTTTTTACTGCACTCAAATGTGATTGTTTGGGGTTGGATTGGAACCTAGCACACATGCATACACTAAACATGATATTCGGTCTACTAGCAGATAAATAGAGAAGAGATCCAATCATACCTCAATATTGTTTCATGTCTATAGACTGATCGGATTCATCTTTATCTAAATAACAGCCAGTACTCATAGGTGTAGCCATGTGCCTTGCACTTTCCATATCAAATCTTTTGATAAATTATTTGCAGTATTTTGCTTGGTTGACAAATATACCTTCTTTAGTTTGCTTGATTTGTAACCCCAGAAAGTAATTTAGTTCTCCCATCATTGACATCTCAAATTCGCTTTGCATATCAAGAGAGAACTCCTTACACAATGAATCATTAGTGGATCCAAAGATTATATCATCAACATATATTTGAACCAACAAAATATCATCATACTTTCTCTTTATGAATAGTGTGGTATCCACTTTTCCTCTAGAAAAATCTTTCTCTAAAAGAAATTTTCTTAGACGTTCATACCATGCCCTAGGGGCTTGTTTCAAACCATATAAAGCCTTTTTCAATCTATAAACATGATTTGGCTTATCTGACATTTCAAAACCTGGGGGTTGTTCAACATATACTTCTTCTTGAATTAAGCCATTTAGAAAAGCACTTTTAACATTCATTTGATAAAGCTTAAAATTCATTATGGATGCATAAGCTAAGAGCATTCTAATGGCTTCTAATCTTGCAACTGGAGTATATGTTTCTTCATAATCTATACATTCTTCTTGATTGTATCCTTTTGCAACTAATCTAGCCTTATTCCTATTGATTATGCCATGTTCATTTAACTTATTCCTAAATACCCATTTTGTTCCTATGATGGGGTAGTTTTCAGGTTTCTATACTAGTTCCCACACATTGTTTCTTTCAAACTGATTTAGTTCTTCTTGCATAACAACTATCCAATGATCATCTATTATGGCTTCATTTATATTTTTAGGTTCAACCATAGACACAAAATCCATATTATTACATAAATCTTTAAGAGAATGTCTAGTTGTTACCCCTTTTGAGATATCACCAATAATGTTGTCAAGGGGATGATCTCTTGAAGCTTTGCATTCTCTTGGAAGTTCATCATTTGATTTGGCTTCTTCTGAAGGATCTTCATTGCTTCCTTTCCCTTTTCCTTTAGAATCTTGTCCATAAATATGCATTTGTTCTAAAGATTCTGCAATATCATCTAGAATATCCTTTCTTGGAGGAATAACATTAGACTCATCAAAGGAAACATGAATAAATTCTTCAATTGTCATAGTTCTCTTATTATATATTCTATAAGCTTTACTATGCAAGGAATAACCAAGGAAAATTCCTTCATCTGACTTAGCATCAAATTTTCCTAATTTTTCTTTTCCATTGTTTAATACAAAGCATTTGCAACCAAAAACATGAAGGTGTGAAATGTTAGGTTTTTTTTTATCATTAAACAGTTCATATAGAGTTTTCTTTAAAATGGGTCTTATTAAAGCCCTATTCATGATATAGCATGCAGTATTAACGGCTTCAGCCCAAAAATATTTTGGAAGAGGAGTGTCATTTAATAAGGTTCTAGCAATATCTTCCAAAGATCTATTTTTCCTTTCAACAACTCCATTTTGTTGAGGGGTTCTAGGTGCAAAAAAGTTATGTTCAATGCCATGCTTATCACAAAATAATTCAAATTTTTTATTTTCAAATTCACCCCCATGATCGCTCCTAATAGATATAATTTTGAGATTTTTCTTGTTTTGAATCATTTTTGCAAGTTTCCTAAATGCTTGAAATGCATCATTCTTATGAGTAATAAATAGTGTCCAAGTGTATCTAGAATAGTCATCAACTATAACAAGGGCATATTAACTTCCTCCAAGACTCATAATTCTAGAAGGGCCAAACAAATCCATGTGTAGTAATTGTAAAGGTTGAGTAGTTGAAACAATGTTTTTGGATTTGAATGAAACTCTAGTTTGTTTTACATTTTGACATGCATGACATAGTCTATCTTTTTCAAATTTTAGTTTTGGCAAACCAACAACTAAATCTTTTGAAATCAATTTATTTAAATGTTCCATGTTTATGTGAGCAATACGTTTATGCTGTAGCCATGGATCATCATCTTTGCTAAGAAAACATTTATTATTATCTAGTTTTTGGCTTAAATCTATCATATAAACATTGTTAACTTTATACCCTATATGCTTTATATTTGTATCATGTTTATGTTCAATAAGACATTTTTGAGAATCAAATGATACTAGATAGCCTTTATCACATAATTGACTAACACTAAGCAAGTTGTGCTTAAGGCCTTCAACAAGTAGAACATTTTCAATGGAGTTTGAAGAATTCGTACCTATTTTTCCAACTCCAAGAATTCTACCTTTGTTGTTATCACCATAAGTAACATGCCCACTTTATTTCTTCTTCAAAGATACCTCTTTGCCGCTTTCATAATTTTTGCCTATTAGACATAGATTAACCATTTCTTTTTCAGAATCATCAGACGATTCTAAGTCGTTATCATCCCATGTGATATAGGCCTTCTTTGCCTTCTTATCTCCAATAGTCTTCTTTTCAGACTTCTCTATCTTTCTCTTAAAGATTGGACAATTAGACCTCATATGTCCAGGTTGATTGCACTCAAAGCATTTTGGGATTTGAGATGAATCTTCAGTCCTTCTTTTAGGTTTGAAGTTTTGTCTTCTTTGACTTCCTCTCATTCTAATAAATTTGTTGAATCTTTTGACAAAGAGACTAAGGTCTTCATCTTCATCTAAGTCAATTGAATCTTCTATGTCACTTTCCTCTTGGATTGAAGATGAGGCTTTAAGAGCAATTCCCTTCTTCTTCTTATCATTTTTTTCATGTTGATTTAGTCTTTGCAACTCCATCTCATGTTCCTGTAATTTTCCAAATAGAGTAGCAAGAGACATAATAGATAAATCTCTAGATTCTGTGATGGTTGTTACCTTTGGTTTCCATTCTCTACTTAAACATCTTAACACTTTATTTATGAGATCCTTGTTTTGAAAAGTTCTTCCTAATGATGCAAGATGATTAACTATATGTGTGAATCTTTTCTGGATATCTTGTATTCTTTCATTTGTCTTCATCCTAAATAATTCATACTCATGAGTTAAAGTATTTATCCTAGATCTTTTGACATCAGTTGTTCCCTCATGTGTAACTTGTAGAGTGTCCCACATATCCTTAGCACTCTTACAATTTGAAACCCTAAAATATTCATCCATTCCTAGGGCAGAAGTAATAATATTTTTAGCCTTTAAATTATACTGCACTAATCTTCTTTCATCTTCAGACCACTCTTCTCTAGGTTTCTCTATTGTATTTCCAGCCACCATGGTGGGTACATAAGGTCCAACTTCTATGGCATCCCAAATGTTTAAGTTTATTGCCTCAATGAAAATTTGCATTCGGGTTTTCCAGTAGTGGTAACCCTCTCCATTAAAAATAGGAGGCCTATTTATTGAATTTCCTTCTGGGAATAAGAAGTTTGCTGAGGCCATTATTCTTGAAGCTTCTAAACTTTATACAAGAATGAAGCTCTGATACCACTTGTTGGACAAGTGGCCTTAGATATCTTAAGAAGGAGGGAGGGGGGGGGGGGGGGGGTTGAATTAAGATATCACAATCTTTTTAAGATTAAAAATTCTATTTTGATTTTATCCCAACAACCCAAGATTCCTTTTTTTAAAAAAATGAACTCCTAAATAATAATGCAAATTAATCTTACTGAATAGAAACAATAAGCAATAAAAAATAAAGGAGTTTAAGGGAATAGAAAATGCAAACTCAGATTGATACTGGTTCGGCCACACCCTTGTGCCTACGTCCAGTCCCCAAGCAACCCGCTTGAGAGTTCCACTATCTTGCAAAATTCCTTTACAAGTTCTGAACCACACAAGGACAACCCTTCCTTTGTGTTCAGATTTCTTTACAACAGGAGACCCTCAGTCTCTTAATCCGTTTTGAGAAATAGAATGAAGGGAAGAAGAAATCTCTCTTGAAAGAGATAGATTGAACAATTGAGCACTCAAATAATTCCTTATTGAATTGCAAGTGTATTGGCCAAGGAATTCTTAAGAGGATAAAAATGATTTTGCTTTTTGAGAGGATAAGACTTTTTGTTATGAAAAACTCGAAGAAAATTTGTGTTCCAAGTCACATATAAATAGACCTTTGATGGCCATGTAAAAACCATTTGAACAGATGTGACTCTTGGAAATAATTTTTTGAAAATCTCCTCTGGTAATCGATTACAAGACTTGTGTAATCAATTACGGGCTTTAAAATTTGAATCAAAACATTTAGTAACTGCTGGTAATCGATTACCATCCATGTGTAATCGATTACACAATGTAAAATTTGAATTTAAATTTCTAAAGGCTGTTATAAATCATTTTGGCCACTGGTAATCGATTACATCCTCTGGTAATCGATTACCAGAGAGTAAATCTCTTGAAAAAGACATTTTAGCTTAAATTTCTTGGCCAAACCTTTTGCTGTTTCAATTTGGAATTCCCTTTCTAAAACACTAGAGATCTTCTTGATGTTGTATCTTGTATTCTTGGATTTTTGTACTGAATTAAACTTGAGAAGTGAATTTCCATAAGGTATCAAAACATCATGATCATATGGCATCATCAAAACATCAAAGTCAAAGTCTTTGCTTCTACAATATCAAGAGCATCTTCATCTAGGTGATGTTCTTTTGCTTCCTCTATCTTGTTGTTCGGTCAATTCACTTTAATTCCTTGTGCTTCATCTTCTTCTCCATGTATCTCCTCCATTATCTTGTGGTTTGGTGCTGTTTAGAGTAGATTCAAAAAAATAAACTGATTAAATCTTAGATCTACACTTGTTCTTGCATTTCTATGGTTCAAATTTTATAGATCTACTATTGAATCATGTTTTTGTGTTGATTTTAGGTTCTATCATTTTTGAGTCAAAATCTTCTTGAGATGAACCTTTAGATCTCAATTTTCTTGAAAAATATTAATTATAAAAGAAAAAACAAAAATCTAATAGTAAATCACTTCATTCATGTTGTCTTAGAGTCATGTTTAGTCATAATAATTGTCACATTATGTTCTAAGTTTGTGTTGAATTTTGATTTTTTTGATTGAATTCTAGATACATTTGTTCATGTATTCTTGCAATTATTAGCCTATCATTTGAATTTTGAGTCTAATTCATGCATGTTATTTAGTTCATAACATGTTATAAATAAATTCCTAGAAGTAGTCTTGTTGTTGAACTTTTTTTTTTTTTGTTTTCTAAGTTTCCTATATGATGCCTATGAAGAAATTGAGTTGTGGTGCTGAGTTGTGGCTGGATTTGTGAATCAAAATAAGTCTTAAGCTCTCTTGAATTGTATTATTCAAGACAATTGAGCATAAGAAAATACAAATTTTAACTATCCAAGCCTTAAGCAACATAAACACTACTCTTTATTTCTAGGTTGAAATTCTGGTTGCTGTCAGTTTTGGCACACTGTCTTCTTAACTCCACCATGGCTTGAATAATTTGATTTTTTAGCTGAAATTTTAACTGGGAAAAATAGACAGCCGGAAGAAAACAATGGGAAAATAATGAACAAAATCGAAAAATAAATGAGCAAGAAAAGGTGATAAAGATTAACATCAAAATACACGTCTAGTGTGGAAGCAAAGCTTCATGATGAATCAACAATGATTCAAAGGTGTTTTGATGATAACAATGATGACAACAAAAGATGATGACAAAGGTGATGAACAAAAAGCTCAAAAGATCAAAGAACAACTCAAGTGAATCAAGAACAAGTCAATAGTTCAAGAATCAAGAAGAATTCAAGACTCAAGAAGAAAGCCTACAATCAAGAATAAAGATTCAAGATCTCAAGAATCAATATCAAGATTCAAGACTCAAGATTCAAGAATAAAGAAAGGACTCAATCAATATAAGTATTAAAAAGTTTTTCAAAACTTTGAATAGTACATGAGTTTTTGACAAAACCTTTACCAAAGAGTTTTTACTCTCTGGTAATCGATTACCATATTGTTGTAATCGATTACCAGTAGCAAAATGAGTTTGAAAAAGTTTTCAAACTGAATTTACAACGTTCCAAATATTTTCAAAAGGTTGTAATCGATTACAATGATTTGGTAATTGATTACCAGTGTCCTTGAACGTTGAAATTCAAATTTAAATGTGAAGAGTCACATTGTTTCACTCAAAAGCTTTGTGTAATCAATTACACTTATTTGGTAATCGATTACCAATGTTTGTTTCTGAAAAATCTAAAGATGTAACTCTTCAAAAAGGTTTTGACCCTTTCAAATGGGTTTTAAGTTTTTCTAAAAGTTATGACTCTTCTGAATGGCCTTCTTGACCATACATGAAGAGTCTATAAAAGTAAGGCTTTGTTTTGCATTTTTAATCAATCTTTCTAACAATCTCTTACAATCCTTTACAAGCCTTGAAATCTCTTTGAAGTTCTTCTTCTTCTTCTTTTGTACCAAAAGCTTTCTGAAGTTTTCTGGTTTTCTAAACCTTGAAAACTTGTGCTATTCATCCTTTCATTCTCTTCTCCCTTTGCCAAAAAGAATTCGCCAAGGACTCCTTGTATAACATATTAGATGAGTTGAGATCCATTAAATTGTGGAAAGAAAAAAAGAGAAAAAAGAAAAAGGAAAAAAAGAATGGAAGAAATAAGTCAAGATGAAAGAGAGAAAATAAGAGAGGAAGAAAGAAGAAAAATAATGAAAGAAATGAAAAGAGAAAAACATGCCTCCTATAGTAGTCATGACTCTTGCAAGAGTTTAATTGAAGAACTTAGTGACTATTATAGAGGGCGTCATAGTTCACATACTAAACATCCTTCCCAAATAAGAGAAAAGGATAGAAGGCCTCAAGAGGTTAACATTAGCCTCCCATATTTCCATGGAAAAGATAATGTTGAGGCCTACTTATATTGGGAAATGAAGGTTGAATAACTATTTGCTTGCCATCATATTAGCAAAGAGAGAAAATTTCCATTGGCTACCCTTAGCTTTCAAGGGTATGCCTTCTATTGGTGGACTTCCCTTGTTAGGAAACGAAGGATTCATGAGGATCTTCCAGTAGAGTATTGGAATGATCTTAAGAGTGCCCTTAGGAAGAGGCACATTCCCTCCTACTATGAAAGGGAGCTTATGGACAAGCTCGAAAGGCTTAGACAAGGGAGTATGAGTGTTGAAGAATACATACAACCAATGGAACTACTCCTTTTAAGAGCTGGACTTAGGGAGGAGGAAAGAACAAGCATAGCTAGGTTCCTTAGTGGGCTTATTATGGAAGTGAGGGACAAGGTTGAACTCCATCCATATAGGGACCTAGATGAGCTAGTCCAACTTTGTATAAGAGTGGAGCAACAACTTAAAAGAAAGCCTTCTTCAAAATCTTATGGCTTTCACTCTTATCCAAGGAAGGACCAAGCCCAAGGAATTTTGGGGACTGCACCTTCAAAACACAAGGAAGATAAGGGTAAGACCATAGAGAAATCCACCCTAAGACTAGTTCCCAAGCAAGAACTAGCAACATTAAATGCTTTAAATGTATTGGGAGAGGTCACATTGCCTCTCAATGACCCACAAAGAAAACCATGATTATGAGGGGTCAAGACATTTATAGTAGTCAAGAGGATTCTACTTCTTCCCCTTCCTCTAGTAGAAGTGAAGATGAAGTAAGGGGTGAAGAGTCTAGTGAGGAAGTCTACCCCCATGAAGAAGGTGGCCTCCTAATGGATAGAAGGCTACTTCGAGGTCAATCTTGTGATTTATCTCAATCCCAAAGAGAGAACATCTTTCATACAAGATGTAAAATTTTAGATAAAACTTATTCTCTCATTATGGATAGTGTATCTTGTTGCAATTGTAGCACAAGATTAGTTTCCAAGTCGAACCTCACTATCATTCCCCACTCAAAATCTTATAAACTTCAATGGCTCAATGAGAAAGGGGAAACGATAGTTAACCAATAAGTGAAGGTACGTTTCCCCATTGGGACATATAAGGATGAAGTTAATTGTGATATAGTTCCCATGGAGGCAGGGCATATTCTCTTAGGAAGGCAATGACAATTTGATAGGAAGATCATTTATAATGGCCTAACTAATGAGATTACCCTCACCCATCTTGGCACCAAAATTGTGTTGCATCCTCAAACACCTTCATAGGTAGTTAAGGATTAAGTACAAATAAAACTCAAATGGGATGAGGAAAAGAATAGAAAAGGAAAAGAAGAACAACCTTGAATAGTTAAGGAGGAGTGTAAGGAGGTAAGTGTCTCCTCCAAGAGGTTAGCTGAGAAGGAAAGTCATTTTGCAATAAAGACAAACATTAAAGAAACTTCCCTTCTTAGACAACCTCCACATCTTCTCCTTTGTAAAAGAACCATTGTTAGCACTGCCATACCTTTTGCGCTTGAGGTTATTCCTCAAGTAAAGGAGTTGTTGGATGAGGGTTTGGTTCGTAAGAGCTTAAATCCTTATGCTTTGTTGGTGCCCAAACTAGGTATTATGAGGCACCAAATCCCTATGTTAGGTGGTATGATGAATGTGTTGAGTGATGCAAACCTCTTTTGTAAAATCACTCATGAATCCAACATCTTCATGATTCACATACATAAGGACTCATTAGGTAGGTTTGTTGTTATTTTTGGTTTCAATACAAACCTAGGTACTCATATGGGACACCTTAGGTTTGTCGCACTTTTTGGTAGGAGTAATCAACATGAAAATATAGAAAAATGTATGTTTTATTGTATTACTTTCCTTAATTTTTTATATAGTGATCAAGGGGTTCCCACACACCCTAAGAGAATAAATGTTATTCCTGAGTGACCCACTCCACTAAGTGTAAGGGAAATTTAGGGCTTACATGACTTAACAAACTTTTATAAAAGATGCGTCCCATATTTTCTATACTTGTAGCACCACTCGTTAAGTTAGTGAGGAACCATGTTCTCTCATGGGAAGATGCCTAGGAAAGGGATTTTCAGACCTTACCCTACTCTAACATATCCAACACCACTAATATATATGTTTTTATTCTTTTTATAGGTGTTGAGGGAAAAAGCCTGGAGTTTCAAGAACCTCTGGATTTGAGGTCAAATCCTTTTCAAGGGGGAGGGGATGATGCAATCCTACCCCGGAAAGGCATTGGATAGAAGACTCCAAGAAGATTGCGCCAGAGACGCAAAAGAAGGCCCTAGGGTTCTCATGAGCTTTAGGGGAGATTTTGGGCCCATGGGCTAAGTATGAGCCCACGTATCTTTGTACATATTAGATTAGGATTTCATTATTTTTGGTCTCCTTATATTTAGGGCTCCATAATGTAGGTAGGGTATCCTAGAAATGTAGGATTTTTCAGCCCTTGTATTTTAGGGCACCTAGACTAGCTTTTGTATTAGGAGTAGTTTTATAATTTTACATGCATTAATAAAGGCCATGTGTGTGCATTTTTTCAACTTTGATAATTTTACATGCATTAATAAAGGCCATGTAGGTAGTGCATTAATAAAGGTACTAAATTTCATGCTCTTCTCTTCCTCTCCCTTCATTCATCTTCTTCTACCTTCAAGCTCTTATCCATGGCTTCCTATGGTGGTGAGCTTCTTCTAGACTCATCTTCTACTTGAAGTGGCATCTCCATTCATCTTTCTCCTTCTCCGTTCCGCTGCAATCAGACCTCAAGATGCAAAGGAATCCATTGATGAAGAAGATCCAAGGTCTACAAGCTCCACATGGAGCTACATCACTATCCCTCAAGGGTATTGGATAGAAGACTCCAAGAAGATTGGGTCCATGGGCTAAGTATGAGACCACTTATCTTTGTACATATTAGATTAGGATTTCATTATTTTTGGGACTTGTATTTAGGGCTCCATAGTGTAGGGAGGGTACCCTAGTAATGTAGGATTTTTCAGCTCTTGTATTATAGGGCACCTAGACTAGTTTCTGGATTAGGGGTAGTTTTGTAATTTCACATGCATTAAGTGCCCTATTTGATGTGTGTTGGGAGAGAAATTTAATTGAATTGGGAGAAGCCCAACCCAATTAAAGTTTGGTCCAGCCTAAGGGGGAGGTGAGCATTTGCTTGCTACACCCCATTGCCACATCATATAGTTACACTTTGTGCATGTCCTTCATGCTTTACATGCCTTATGACACCTAAGCACACTTAGTGGAGAATCTTGAACTTGATCTTGGATTAGTGGGCTGAACCATAGCTGAAATTCACTAATCATAATTAGTTAAATTTTGGCTCCAAAATTGGCTCCACAAATTCAAATTCAAATTCAAGTGAAATTTGAATAGAAATTCAAATTTCCCTCCGATTTTGTGTGACACTTAGGCTATAAATAGAGGCCTTGTGTGTGCATTTTTTCAAATTTGGTCATTTGAGAAATTACACTTCAAAGTTCAGACCTCATTTGAGACATAAATTTTGTGCCCCTTCTGATGTAAGCTCCATTGGAGCTTGTAGGCCTAAGATCTTCTTCATCAATGGATTCCTTTGCTTCTTGGAAGATGAATGACAGCGAAATGGAGAAAGGAAGAGAAAGAGGAGACGCCACTTCAAGGAGAAGATGAGTCTAGAAGAAGCTCACCACCATAGGAGGCCATGGATAAGAGCTTGGAGGAAGAAGGAGATGAATGAGGGGAGAGGGAGAAAAGAGCACGAAATTTTGTGCTCTAAATGAGCTTTGAAATATGAAGTTTAATATTCAAATGATCAAAGTTGAAAAAAATGCACACACATGACCTCTATTTATAGCCTAAGTGTCACACTAAATTGGAGGAAAATTTGAATTTCAATTCAAATTTCACTAGAATTTGAAATTGAATTTGTGGAGCCAAACTTTGGAGCCAAAATTTCACTAATTATGATTAGTGAATTTTATTTATGGTTCAGCCCACTAATCCATGATCAAGTTCAAGATTCTCCACTAAGTGTGCTTAGGTGTCATGAGACATGTAAAGCATGAAGGAGATGCACAAAGTGTGACTATATGATGTGGCAATGGGGTGTAGTAAGCAAATGCTCACCTCCCCCTCTAAAATTTAATTGGATTGGGATTCTACCAATTCAATTAAATTTATTTCCAACCACACACATCAAATATTCATTTAGTGCATGTGAAATTACAAAACTACCCCTAATACAAAAACTAGTCTAGGTGCCCTAAAATACAAGGGCTGAAAAATCCTATATTTCTAGGGTACTCTACATACAATATGGAGCCCTAAATACAAGGATCAAATATAATGACATCCTAGTCTAATATGTACAAAGAGAATTGGACCCAAACTTGGCCCATGGACTCAGAAATCTACCCTGAGGTTCATGAGAACCCTAGGACCTTCTTCAGTAGCTCTAGCCCAATCCTCTTGGAGCCTCTTGCTCATGGCTCTAGTGACTGGTCCCTTGCTAGGGAGGATTGCATCACCTTCTCTCCCTCTCCCTCCACTCATCTTCTCCTACCTTCAAGCTCTTATCCATGGCTTCCTATGGTGGCGAGCTTGTTCTTGACTCATCTTCTCCTTGAAATGGTGTCTCCAATCACCTTTTCCACTTCTCCATTTTTCTGTCATTGATCTTTAAGAAGCAAAGGACTTCATTGATGAAGAAGATCTAAGGCCTACAAGCTCCACGTGGAGCTAGATCATATTTTCCCTAAAGTGTGAATCAAGTTCCCCCCCCCCCCCCCCCCAAGAAACCAGCTCTGTAACAAAGTAACAACTAAGAAGAGTTTGCAAATAACAGGAGGAGTTTACAAATAGTGTTGTTATCATACAACACAATAATCTAGATAATTAACCATGGTATCCGCAATGAATTTAAAATAAGATTATATATGTATATATTTATGCACCAATAAAAATCATATTAAAACAATCACAATTCATGAAATTTTGAATAAATGAAATATTTAAATAAATGACAACACCTTAATGCATCCAAATAAATATAACCGACACAACTTAGTGATTCCAATAATAACAAGACTTAATTCTTCGGTTCTCGGAACCAGTGTAGATCTCAAATTCTTCAAAAGGTATATCATATTCCATGCAATGGCCTCCCACTGCCTTCCCCATCATAGGTGGAGGTGTCCAAAATCTCTTCCCCATCCTATATAGAGGTATCTATAATAATTTCATCTTCATCCCAGATGAAGTATTTATCATATAATCTTATAATAAAATGTACACTATCATTCCTTCCCAGAATATAATGATCAACTCAAATTACAAGAATAGAATTCTAACAAAACTACCAAACAAACTGTCTAATTTCACGCATCCAATAATAATTCTCAAAATCACACCACAACAATAATAGAATCAACTAATAATATGAAACCACATATATAACAACAATTATATACATAATATAATAACTAAGGCATATAATATTTACAATGGCTAGAAGATAACACACATACGTACAAATTTGTCCTGATCCTAAAGGTTAAATTATATATTCATTAATTCAAGAAAACACATTCTCAAGAATTAATACCATGGAGGTTTAGCAAAAGTTGTTTTACTCACCTCTTAAAGCAAGAAATTTGTGTGTTTTGTTATTCTACTTCTCCTTTACCAATTGCATCGAAAGAATTTCCCTACTTTCTTTCTTTTTCTTAGTCCTTGAGCAACCCACCAATAACAAGAGAGACCATTTATGTCTGTGATTCTAAGAGAATGAATTGTCTACTCTTTTATAATAATTGCATGTAATTTAAAATTTGTTTAACCAATCTTTCTTTATCTATTATTTCTATTATCTTTAACCAATCTAATATATTATTATACTAACATCTTTTTAAAATAACAATCTAATATTTTAAAACAACTTACTCCTTTCCTTTGCTAAAAGATAAATTTAGATATCTTTATCTGAATAATTATTAGATTATTTTTAGGATGTTACATAATATATGTTATGGAAATAAAGAAAAAGAATCATCAATTTTTATTTATCTTGTTTGACATGTTGGCATTGATTACAATAAAAGAAGCAATTTTAAATCAAAATATTCATACAATTAGAAACAACAGTAAATTGAAGTTAGTAACATATTTATGGAAACTTTTTTTAGAGGAAATAAACTTATTTCATACCATTATGGATAGTAGCATAATATACATGAGAGTATTGTCATAAACATGGTGACTAGCTTTAAACCTAGAAGCCCTAGCTAGACAGTGGGCTACTTGGTTTGCTTTCTTCCTAACTAAACTCATCCTTGAGTTTTGAAATTACATAAAAGAAAATGACAAGGATCAAGCAAAGCATAAAATTCTGAAACTCCTCTTGATTTGGATATTAAACCACCAAGAACTGATTTAAAATTCACATAAAAAATAATGTTCTAAAAATCCATCTGACTACTCCACTGAATTGCTTGTAAAAATGCCCAAGCCTCAACCTCCTTTGCACTTGGAATTCTTTTCAATATTACTATTTTTGCCTTTAGGAAGTGACCATTTTCATCTCTTAGGACCATTCCAACACAATAGTTTCTTTCACCTCTAGAAATGTCAGCATCTATGTTTATTTTAACCAAACTCGATGGTGGTTTTCTCCAGTTGAGATCAATGATTGGTTGATGTGAGTCGTTTGCTGCATGTGCTCAAATTATTGACCATTCATAGTGGAATTGGAGAGACTGCAATGTAGATATTGCTGGTGGAGTGTTTGTCCCTTTCCAAACTCTCTCATTTCTCCTTTTTTAGATGCTCCAAAAGGCGATGACAAAGATGTTGCATGACTCCATTGGAAGGGAGTCCAACAAAGAGAAAATCAATGCTATTGCAGACTTTGAACTTTGCATATGAAGATTTATGGTGTCCCATAAGGCTACAGTTTTCCAAATGTTTCGAACCTAAAAAAATTGAAAAAACATGCCATTCATTCTCGATGTTAGTTTCACAATATTCACAAAGGCTTGTGCATTGGACTTCTTTTTGCTAAAGGTGAGTTCTTGTTAGGAGACAACCCCTAAGCATGCACCATAGGAAGTGCTTCAACTTAGGATGGATTTGAAGAGCCTATATGTGAGACCAATTTCCTTCCACCTTGAGAGCATTGTTATAGATAATTTTTTCCATGAAAAGGTGGTAAGCGATTCTCACAGTATAATTTCTAGTTAAACTTTGGTTCCAAATAAGAAGATCATTAGCTTTTGAGTTCAATAAAGGGATATTTTGAATTGCTTGTACATCAACATGATTAAAAAAAATTTCAACCATATCCATGTTCCAACAATTTCTTTCATGATCAATAATGGAATTGACATGCCAATTTTTGAGACCCAAAGGTGATGGAGATGAGATATAAGACTTATCTGAATTAGGTAGCCATAGTTGGGTCCAAATATTAATCAAATTGCCATTGCTAGTCCTCCATCTCATGCCTTCCTTAACCAAAGCCCATGAAGCATGAATGTACATCATATAAAACTTGGTTTAGGCCCTAGGGGGACATCCAAGAAACCACCATTGGGAAAATATTTAGATCTGAGCACCTTTGTCACTATAGCATCCAAAATTGTTGTGAGATTTCATCCTTACTTCCCTAGTAAGCCAAGATTGAAGCCATAAAGATGCCGAAAGCCTAGGCCACCAAATTCCTTCTTCATTGTCAATTTACCCAACTAAGCCAGTTAATTCTTTTAACTATTTCCTGAGCCCCACCAAAAAAAGTTCATCATCTTTTGAATTTCATCCTATAGAGTTGATGGAAGGTGGTAAATACTCATACAATAAGTGGGGATCACCTGGGCACAAGATTTGAGAAGAAGAACTTATTTGGCTGCCTTAGTTAAGTGTTTATTAGGTCAGATTTTTGGAAATTTATAATATGACCAAATACTCTTCCATAGATGTCAAGTATTTTGTTGAGAGAATGAGTTACTTCTTTAGTAGCCCAGCAAAATAGAAAACAATCATCATCAAATAAAAGATGTGAGAGATTTGGGCCCCCTAACACACCTTAATACCATAAATATCTCCTTTCCTCTAAAAATGCCTCAAGAGGCATGAAAGTTTCTCTATACACAATATAAAAAGGTAGGGTGATAATGGGTCATCCTATCTCAATCCTCTCCCAAGTGTAATATTGCCAAAAGAATCTTCAAACGTGACCAATTCCGTGAATGTTCTTCACCGTTCTTCGTCCATTCTTCATTGTTCGTCAATCTTCAACTAGTTAGTTTTAGATTTTGAAGCTTTAAATTCATTCTATGCACCCTTAGGGGTCCATTCTTGCTTTGTATGTTTTCATCTTCATCTCGTCTACTTTCGGTATTCTTTTTCTTCGTTTTAAGCCAGTTTTGACTGATCGTTTAAGTCGTAATCTCACTTAATCAACGTTAAAATGAATTTCGACCTATCATTTGCGTTGTAATCTCATTTAATCGCCTTTAAAATAAAAATCAACCAATCGTGTATGTTGTAACCTCGGTTAATCATCAAAAAGGCAAGTTTCAACTGGACATTTACTTTGAAAATTCTCTTTTAATGAGTTGAGAAATAACCAAGTGAAACTAAAGCTAAAATCAACTCACAAATCAAGCTTTTGCCCGCAAAAAGGTCATTTAAAACCATTTCAAGGTCCAACGCCTTAAATGGTCCTTTTACTTTTATCAGTTAAAATGAACCATTTAAAAGTCTAAAATCAACACCTCGCGTAATTTTCTCGCTTTCTCAAAGAACTACGTAGGTCTGAGTTCCTCATCGCAATTGAGGATACGTAGGAGCAAAAGCCCTGCTTTTGTCGACCACCCCAAAAGATAAAAACATAAAAAAGGGAAAATAAAATAAATTAAAAGTCGTGATTTTGCACATTTGATTAAAGGTTGTCGTCACTTGTGACAGACGCGTTGCTAATTCCTTCCCCGTGCGTAAAAACAACTCCTGAACCTTTTATCTTAAAATTCATAGACCCTATTTTTGTTTTTCCTAACGTTTTCCTTGAATAAACATTGGTAGCGACTTCGCGCGTTTTCCCTCCTCGGAAGACGCACCCGTGAGCCTCGTGTCGCCCTCCCACCGAAGGGTAGGTTGCGATAGTTGGCAACTCCACTGGGGACTGTTTTTAGAGAGTTAGGCCATTTAATCTTGTGCAATGTTTTCATCATGACTTTCCCCTTTGTTGGTTTCCCCTCATTTCTCTTGTGTTCTTGTATATAATTCTTTGATGATTTTAGTGTATTTTTTTAATGTATGCATGAGATAAATATTTGTTCATTTGATGCACACAAACACCTACACTCTTTCGCACACATAGTGAGTTGTTAAAGGCCCTATACCCGGGTCCATGGGAACATAGGAAGCAGAGGTGAATTTGTGGTCATGCTAAGTCTTCGACTTGCTTGACGACAATGAAGCCTTATCTAGAGTTTTTCTCTTTGATGATATGTTGTTGCTGGTAGTCTCTACCGCCACAATTTTGATATCAAAGGGAATAATATCTCTAGAAACCATTGAAAGCTAGATACAACCACCTTGGGAATCATCACTAAATGCCTTTTAGTTCCTCCCATTTAGGTTCCTGAAATAGGGGCACGAAGTGGACACGCTGCATGTTTGTTTTCCTTAACACTGCCCTACATATCTTTTTAATGTCATGCCCATGTGTGTCTCTATTGTATGATTGTTTGATGATATTGCCATGCTTGTATGTTCCTCTCTTGTGCTATCAACCATGCGCTTTTATGCGTTTACGTCTATATTGCATCGTCACGCACGCGTTGTGTTTGGTCTCGTCATTTTGTCATGGGAAGTCAGAAGGTTTGTGTCGCCTTCTTAAATGCATATGTGGGGCACCATGCTGCCAAATGTTGGAAGTAAGAAAAGATGATCTTCCGGACTCTCATGTCTGTAAAATGCATGTGTCATGCACAACATAAGCATCCTTTCGTGCTTTCATCCTATTTCCTCCATGATAGGATATTGAAGTATTGATTCAAATAGAAATTTTCATTCTAGTAAACATGGGATCAAATCAAACACCTCTGCTTAAGAAAAGGTTCTATCAAGTCAAAATCAAAAGCTTAGAGGTTGGCAGTTTGCGAGAATTAGGGCAATTGATGGGTTAGCTCCAATGTCAAGCCTTCTGCAAGACCTATGGGAAGATTTGGGACCTAGCTATGGTAGAAGTCTCTGTGGAAGCAATTGCA
The DNA here is from genome assembly GCF_000004515.6 of Glycine max. Lineage (NCBI taxonomy): Eukaryota > Viridiplantae > Streptophyta > Magnoliopsida > Fabales > Fabaceae > Glycine > Glycine max. Next base: position 32,441,227 of record NC_038251.2, read on the forward strand.
TCCCTTACTCAGTATTATGATCAGCCGCTAAGGTGCTTCACGTTTAGGGACTTCCAGCTGGTACCAATTGTGGAAGAATTTGAAGAGATCATGGGATGTCCACTGGGAGGAAGAAAGCCATATCTCTTTTCGAGGTTCTACCCCTCCATGGAAAAAGTAGTCAAGGTAGTTAAAATCTCGATACAAGAGTTGGACCATGTGAAGCAAAATAGGAACGGGGTAGTCGAAATACCAAGGAAGCATTTGGAGGAAAAGGCAAAGGCATTGGCAGATCAAGGGGAATGGGCTTCGTTTATTGACATCTTGACACTATTGATATTTGGCTTCGTCCTCTTTCCAAATGTGGATGGATTAGTGGACCTAGAAGCAATTGATGCCTTCCTTGCTTATCACCATAGCAAGGAAAGCCCGATCATTGCTATTTTGGCCGATGTCTATGACATGTTCGACCGAAGATGCGAAAAAAGCGGCCCAAGAATTGTTTGCTATACACTGGCTCTCTATGTATGGCTTGTCTCGCACCTTTTTTTGTCAAGAAAGTAGGCCCACCTATCAACTGCAAGGTCACCGCTTATGTGCCGAGAAAGGAAAGGAAAATTGGGAGCAACTCTTGGCTAGTGTCGTAGGGGCATCCATTAATTGGTTCCCCTGTTGGAAGGAAGGAATAACCGGGGTTTTTTCCTCATGCGAAGGATTTCCAAATGTTCCCTTATTGGGAACAAGGGGTTGTATTATTTATAATCCCGTCCTTGCCATAAGACAGCTTGGTTACCCCATGAGAGGAGCGCCGTCGGAGGAAAACATCACGCCTTTCATCGCATGGGATTTCAGTGACCCTAATGCGAGGGTACTTCAAGGAGTCTGCAAGGCATGGGATGCAGTGCAAAGGAAAGATAAAAAGCTTTGGGGAAGTAGTAATGGGATCATCGACGACTCTCATAAGTGGCTGAGAGCCCAGACAAAAGAGTTGGATTGGCTCCCAAAGCTAATGGTTGCAAGAGAGGAAGAGACTGAAACTCTAGAGGAGAGTGAGGAAGTACAAGGTGGAACTTGAAAGAGCCTAAGCAGTCAAAGAGAAGTTCAAGTCCACAACCATCAAAGTCCAGAAAGCATACGATGAACTAAGGGACATCAATATGGCCACCGCCGAAGCCTTGGAACGGGAAACCAGGAGGGCCCAAAAGGAAGAACAAGGTCAAAACAAGTTCCGAGGAGCTTTCTAGAGCAGCAAAAGTGAGCTTAAGCTCCAAAGAGCCAAAAAGGATTAGTCGCGGGTCGATTGAATGATCTTGAAAGATGAGTTAAAGGCTTGCCAATGGTCGAAAAAATGCTTGTCTGAGCAGTTGAACAAAACCAAAGAAACATATGGGCCATCATCGACCAGTACAAGGAAAAGCTAAACCTAGCAGCGACTCATGAATGGAGGCTAGAGGACGAGTACGCCAAGGTATCAGTCCTGCAAATGGAAAGGGAAGCAAGGGAAAGGGTGATCGATTCATTGCACAAAGAAGCAATGATGTGGATGGATAGGTTCGCCTTTACTTTGAATGGAAGTCAAGAGCTTCCCTGACTGCTAGCCAAGGCCAAGGCAATGGCGGATGTGTACTAAGCTCTTGAGGAGGTTCACGGGCTCCTCAACTACTACCAACACATGATTGACCTAATGGCCCACATAATTAGGAGCCGTTAAGGAAATTGTATTGTCGCTTTGATTTTGACTAGATAAACCCTCTTTGTTCCCTAATAAAATGAGGTTGATTTAATCCTGTGTGTTTAAAACTTTGTGTGAATCCAATACCTCGACAACTTATCTTTGGCATGCATTCATGTTTAGTTCTTTGTTGCATTACTCACCGTATTTTGTTCCTTTCGAAAGTAACACCATAACTAAATGCGCTCCAAGGCACCCCTATCGAACCCGTTCTAAGTCTAGAGCCATGGGTGACGTAGAGGAAGTGCAGGAATAGATGAAAGCCAAAATGTCCACCTTGAAAGATCAAATGGCTTCCATGATGGAAGCCATGCTAAGCATGAGAAGATTAATAGAAAGTAATGCAGCCACGGCTGCCGCTACTAGCACTATCACTGAGGCAGATCCGGTCCCTCCGTCTGCAATGAATCAAGCACACTAACTCGCCCCGGATATGATGGGACGAAGAGGAGACATATTGGGGAATACCAGCGGCCCACATCTGGGGTATAACAGAAATTCTTACCCTTATGGCCTTACCCCCCAATTTTACATCACCTGCCATGCACGAGAACATGGAGCATGCCGTTCCCTTTACCTTCAAAGGGCAGCCTCCCCAGCCTATAGGGGGTGCCCGCGAAGAGCCTTAAGAGCGTGCCCAAGTGGATGTCGACTCATACCCCCTATTCACTGCCGAGGGACCGACATCCAATGCCTGGCCCCAGCCTAATAATGCAGGAGTCTCTCAACCCTGCCCGATGCAACCACTACACTTCTCCGTAGGGGGGTCGCCTCCGGTAGCGGAGGGAAGAAAGAAGCTCGATCTCATCAAAGAGAGATTGAGAGCGGTTGAAGGTTTCAGTGATTACCCCTTTACCTATATGATTGACTTATGTTTGGTATCTAATGTTGTCATCCTTCCCAAATTCAAGGTACCGGATTTTGATAGGTATAAGGGGATGACTTGCCCCTAAAATCACTTAAAAATGTATTGCCGGAAGATGGGGGTGTACTCGAGGGATGAGAAATTGCTCATGCACTTCTTCCAAGACAACATGGTGAGAGCCGCAATCATTTGGTATACCAACTTGGAAGCATCTCGCGTCCGCTCGTGGAAAGATTTGATTACTGCCTTCATTAGGCAGTATCAATATAACACTGACATGGCTCCCGATAGGACCCAACTATAGAACATGAGCAAACAGGAACATGAATAATTCAAGGAGTACGCCCAAAGATGGAGGGATTTGGCGGCTCAGGTGGCACCCCCTATGGTGGAAAGAGAAATGATTACCATGATGGTAGACACTCTGCTGGTGTTCTACTACGAGAAGTTGGTAGGCTACATGCCCTCTAGCTTTGCGGATCTAGTATTCGCGGGTGAGAGGATCGAGATAGGCCTAAAATAGGGAAGTTCGACTATGTCGCCCCTGCCAGCACAAGCAACAAAAGATTCAGAATGGCCGGGGCAAAAAGAAAAGAAAGGGATGCTCATGCCGTGACCTCGGCTCCTGCTTGGCCAAAACCCCAATCAACACCTCACAATACTCATCAATATGCCTAGCACCATCCAAGCTTTTTGGCCCATGCCGGAAACCCCTCCAACTCGGCACCCATCCAGCAAAGGTCATCTGCCCCATCACAAAGAGCCCCTGCTCAAGCCTTGGTTCCTGCAAGGCCTCGTCCCGCCGGTGATTTCAATCATGGCACAAGTTCCAATCCAGGGAGGAACCCTCTAGTGAAGAAGCTTCTGGAGTTTGTGCCAATTCCGATGTCATACGGGGACTTGTTGCCATCCCTAATCGCTAACCAGTTGGCAGTGGTGACCCTAGGAAGAATCTACCAGTCTCCTTTCCCGAGGTGGTACAACCCCAACGCGACCTGTGCGTATCATGGGGGTACTCCGAGGCATTCGATCGAGCAGTGTGTGACCCTCAAGCATAAAGTCCAAAGCTTGATTGACGCAGGATGACTAACATTCCAAGAAGATGGTCTGAATATGAAGACAAATCCGCTTGCCATTCATGGGGGACTGGCGGTAAATGCAATAGAGGCGTGTGGGCTGTAGAGGCCTAAGCAAATGAAGGACGTGGTAACCTTAAGAAGGTTTATCTTTGAAGCATTGCAAGAGGTGGGCATCGTTTCCTTTGACGGGCACAAAAGGGACTCCTATTTGATGCATCTGGGTGCATCACATGACATGGAGACATGTCCAACAATGGATGAGCTATTACAACAAATGATGGACCAAGGCCGATTTGAGATCAGTAAAGGGAACAAGGGAGAACAACACATGTGCATGCAGTCGGCAGTCAAAGAAAGCCCCACTAGACCCAAGCCTTTGGAGATACATTTCACCAGGGATGTGTGTTAGACAAGTGGCCTCAGATTCCTTAAGAAGGGCGGGGGGTTGAATTAAGATATTCCAAACTACTTCCCCAATTAAAATCTATTTCACTTTCTTTTCAAGTTATAAATTCCTTTAACAATGAAATTCTTAAATATTAATTCAAATAAAACAATTTGAATATGAATATAAAGCAATAATAAACAAAGAAGATTAAGGGAAGAGAAACTGCAAACTCAGATTTATACTGGTTCGGCCACACCCTTGTGCCTACGTCCAGTCCCCAAGCAACCCGCTTGAGAGTTCCACTATCTTGTAAATTCCTTTTACAAGTTCTAAACACACAAGGACAATCCTTCCTTTGTGTTTATAATTCCTTTACAACAAGAGACCCATAGTCTCTTAATCCCTTAGAGAATGAGGAGAAGAAGAAGAATGAATCTCTCTAGAAAGAGATAGATTTTACAGATTGAGCACTCAAATAATTCCTTAATGAATTGCAATTGAATTGGCCAAGGAATTTTTAAGAGGATAGAATGATTTTTGCTCTTTGATAGGATAAACACTTGTTGTTCTGAAAAACTCTGTCAAAATCGTGTCTCAAGTCACATATATATAGGCCTATGATAGCCATTCAATAACCACATAAAAAGATGTGACTGTTGAGAATGTTTTCTGAAAAACTCCTCTGGTAATCGATTACAATAAGTGTGTAATCGATTACACTCTTTAAAATTTGAATTAAAACGTTTAGAAACTGCTGGTAATCGATTACCATATATATGTAATCGATTACACAATGCAAATTTTGAATTCAAATTTTAATAGCTGTTGTAAATCAGTTTTGGCCACTGGTAATCGATTACATCCCCTGGTAATCGATTACCAGAGAGTAAATTTGTTGAAAAAGACTTTTTTAACTTAAAATTCTTGGCCAAACCTTTTGCGATTTCAATTGGAATTCCCTTCCTATTTAATATCCTTTCTAAGACTCTATAGACTGTCTTGATCATCCATCTTGAATATCTCTAATTGCTTTGTCTTGAGTAAATCTTTGAGAAGCATATGATTCATGTAATCCTTTGGCATCATCAAAACATTCAGCTTGATCCTTTGTCTACAATCTCCCCCTTTTTGATGATGACAATACCTGAAATCAAGACAAGCTATATACAAGATGATAGCACGTTCACACAACCCTTACTCCCCCTATCTTTTGGCATGTATGCCTAATTGATTTCTAACCCATATGTGTTCTCCCAAGTTCTCTCCCCCTTTGGCAACATCAAAAAGAACTAGATCAAAACAATCAATATCCAAACATTAACACAATAAATATCCAAACAAAGCCAACCATTAAATCGAAATAAATCCATACAGCGTCATAATTAACCAAAGCAAAAGCGAGAATTATAATAATAGTGCAAGACTAGAACAAAAAGCCAAATACATGGCGATAAAGCAAAGTACTAATAATATTTGACTACTGTTAGACCTTGTGGCCTCAGATATCTTAAGAAGGGGGGGTTGAATTAAGATAACAAGAACTATTCCCCAATTTAAATCTTGCTCTCTCTCTTTAGATTAACAATGCACCCTTAACATGAATTACTCAAAAGATAATTCAGAATAAACTTCTTTAAAGTCAAAAGATAAATAGCAATAAATAAAAGAAGTTTAAGGGAAGAGAGAAATGCAAACTTGATTTATACTGGTTCGGTCACTTCCTGTGCCTACATCCAGTACTCAAGCAACCCACTTGAGATTTCCACTATCTTTGTAAAATCCATTACAAAGTCTGAACCACACAGGGACAACCCATCCCTTGTGTTCAGGAATCCTTTACAACAAGAGACTCACAGTCTCTTAACCAATCTCATTGAATAAGAATAATGGAAGAAGAATTCTCTCTTCAAGAGAAGAATATTACAATAAAGATCATGTAGGAATCCTTATAGATTTTGCAAGTGTTTGACCAAGGATTTCTTTTGAGAGAGCATTTGACAATGAAGTTCTTTTGGAATCTCTCTCATTGTCTTTTGAGAGGATAAGACATTTTTGCCAAGCAAAACTCTCTATCTAAAATTCGTGCCCAAGTCACCTATTTATAGGCCTTTGATGACCATTCACAAATCTAATGAAAAGATGTGACTGTTGGCAGATTTTCTGAAAGCTTTCCACTGGTAATCGATTACAATGTTTGTGTAATCAATTACACAGTTATAATTTGAAGGGTTATGACTTTTGAATTTGAATTTCCAAAGTTTCGTTGCTGGTAATCGATTACAGACATATGGTAATCGATTACATGTTGAAAATTCAAATTCAAAACCTTTTTCAACAGCTATTTCTCAACCCTATCTTCTGGTAATCGATTACACTTCCTGGTAATCGATTACCAGAGCCTTGCATGTCTTGAAAGCACTTTGTTTTAAGGCAAGGCTTGGTCTTTAGTGAATCTTAAAACAAGGCTTTGTTTGTTGAAGCAATCTTGAATTATTCTTGAAGCAAATGCTTATCATTTGAAGCAGCCTTGTTAGATTCTTCTTTGACATCATCAAAATCATGTATACATACATTCACAACTACTAATTAAAGTAAGGTAGAATAATAACATATAATCTAAGAGGATGAAGGAGGCGGTGGTGGTGGATCAAAGCAAGTTCGGATGAAGGAGACATCTTCTTCAACCCTAGTGATCCTTGATTCCATAGCATCGAACCGCATGTCAACTTGCAATTCCATGGCATCAAACTTGTCACCAACAAAATTCTGAAGTCCATCAAACTTGTCCATAAGCCTTTGAAGAAGAGTGGAATTATCTTCAACTGGTATGTGGCCTTCATCATCAGCAGGGGGAACACCCTTTTTGACCCAAGAGCCATCACGCTCTTTGCGGTAACCAAAAGAAGCAATCACAGCAGCACCAATTAAAAAAGATCGCTTGATTGGAACATAAGGTTCAGAATCAAGAGGAATTTGAAAATGGCGGAAAAAGAGAGTGACAAGCTGTGGATATGGTAGTGGAGCATTTAATCGCAATGCCTTATGCATGCGATATCTGACTAAGTGTGCCCAGTCAAGTTGACGTCCTGTATGAAAGGCCCACATGATAATTAGATCTTCCTCAGAAACCTGGGCAAGGTTGGAAGACCGTGGAAGCAAAATACGCACAATTAAATAGTGAAGGATGCAGCTTTCAAAAGCCAATGACCCGACAAGAAGACGTCCGGTCATATCCGCATTGTTGGTGCAAACCAACTGGCGGGCATCATGGGCAGAGAAATCAAATTTCCAGTCGTCATTCAGTGTACCTTCAAATGGTACACCGTCACTGGGTAATTTGGTTAAGTCATGGAAAAGGGACTGGTCAATGACCATTTTTATCCCAAAAATTTCAGAAATCAGAGTGCTGTCCTAAATTTCAAGATTACAATAAAAGGCTTTAACCAACTCAGGATAAATAGGCAATTGTAATGACATAAAAGGTAGAAGACCTAAGTTCTGAAAGGCTTGAATGCAATCAAAGGTTTCAGCAGAAAAGATTTCCATATCAATAAACTTAGGGTCGATAATGGAACGAGATGAGAAAAGATTGGAGTACCGTTTCTGCTGTTCGTCGGAAGAAAACACTGGGGAAGAGGACAATGAGGGTGGAATTGGTGCTGTGGATGCGCTAGTGGCTCCAGAACGATGAGCTCTTGAAGCTGAAGCGGAGGCGGAAGAACCCTTTCGTTTCTTTGACGATTCTGCCATTTGAGGGAGTTTTTGCAGATTTTAATCGGTGAAATCAAAAGAAAAATGAAAAAGAAGAAGATTGCAATTTACGGGAGTTGATTTGATGAAGAAATGAGTGAGATAGGAAGGTTTGGAGGTACGACGCAAGGAGGAAGGGGCTGCGCAGGAGATTCTGAAAACGTGATATTTATAGAGCAGGACACGTGGTAATCGATTACAAGTAATAATAATCGATTACAGGAGGAGGCAGCCTACTGGTAATCGATTACATGAATACTGTAATCGATTACAGGCCATCTGTTCTGGTGTAATCGATTACAGTATTCATGTAATCGATTACCAGAACAAAAAATAGCCTTTTCCTAAAAGAAAACTTATTTCTTAAGTCTAAAAACTTATGTTATTTAAAGAGTTAATTATACTAACAAGAAAAGTAAACTAAATTAAACAAGACAAGCGTCATACTTCATCAAAAACACAATCAATCATTCAAAAAAAAATTACCTATTCAAATCACTAAGGTCTAAAAGCCCTAATTCTCTTCTTATTGAAAAGAATATTTCTTTTGGGAGAGGTTTTGTAAAGATATCAGCAAGCTGATTCTTTGTATCAACAAACTCTAATATACAATCTCCCTTTAGGACATGATCTCTAAGAAAATGGTGCCTAATTTCTATATGTTTGGTTCTAGAGTGTTGAACAGGGTTTTTGGATAGATTTATGGCACTAGTGTTATCACACCTAATAGGTATACGATCAAGAAGGATACCATAGTATGATAATTGTTGCTTCATCCATAAAATCTGTGCACAACAACTGCCGGCAGAAATATATTCCGCTTCAGCAGTGGACAAAGCAACACTGTTTTGTTTCTTACTATGCCATGAGACAAGAGTGGATCCAATGAATTGACAAGTTCCACTTGTGCTTTTTCTATCAGTTTTAGATCCGGCAAAGTCAGAATCAGAATATCCTATTAAGTTACATGTTGAGTTCTTAGGATACCATAATCCTAAATTTATTGTACCTAATAGATATCTCATGATTCTCTTAACTGCACTCAAATGTGATTGTTTGGGGTTGGATTGAAACCTAGCACACATGCATACACTAAACATAATATCAGGTCTACTAGCAGATAAATAGAGAAGAGATCCGATCATACCTCGATACTGTTTCATGTCTATAGATTGACCAGATTCATCTTTATCTAAGTAACAGCTAGTGCTCATCGGTGTAGCCATGTGTTTTGCATTTTCCATTCCAAATCTTTTTATTAATTCTTTGCAGTACTTGGCTTGATTGATGAATATACCTTCTTGAGTTTGCTTGATTTGTAATCCCAGGAAGTACTTTAGTTCTCCCATCATTGACATTTCAAATTCACTTTTCATATCAAGGGAAAACTCCTTGCACAATGAATCATTAGTGGATCCAAAAATTATATCATCAACATATATTTGAACCAACAAAATATCATTATGTTTTCTCTTTATGAATAATGTGGTATCCACTTTACCTCTAGAGAATTCTTTTTCTAGAAGAAAATTACTTAAGCGTTCATACCAAGCCCTATGGGCTTGTTTCAAACCATAAAGAGCCTTTTGCAATTTATAAACATGATTTGGTTTATCTGGGATTTCAAAGCCTGGGGGTTGTTCAACATATACTTCTTCTTGAATTAAACCATTTAGAAAAGCACTTTTAACATCCATTTGATGGAGTTTAAAATTCATTATGGATGCATACGCTAAGAGCATTCTAATGGCTTCTAATCTTGCAACTGGAGCATATGTTTCTTAATAGTCTATTCCCTCTTCTTGATTATACCCTTTTGCTACTAACCTAGCCTTATTTCTAATAATTATGCCATGTTCATCTAATTTATTTCTAAAAACCCATTTTGTTCCTATGACAGGATAATTTTCAGGTTTTTCTACTAGTTTCCACACATTATTTCTTTCAAATTGATTAAGTTCTTCTTGCATGGCAATGATCCAGTTATCATCTATTATGGCTTCTTTTATATTTTTAGGTTCAATCATAGATACAAAAGCCATATTATTGCATAAATCTTTAAGAGAATGTCTAGTTGTTACCCCTTTTGAGATATCACCAATAATGTTGTCGACGGGATGATCTCTTGAAGCTTTCCATTCTCTTGGAAGTTCATCATTTGATTTGACTTCTTCTGGAGGATCTTCATTGTTTCCTTTATCATTTCCTTTGGAATCTTGTTCATGAATATTCATATGTTCTAAAGAATCTGCAATATCATCTAGCATATTCTTTCTTGACAAGATAGCATTAGATTCATCAAAGGTAACATGAATTGATTCCTCGATATTCATAGTTCTTTTATTATATATCCTATATGCTTTGCTTTGTGATGAATATCCAAGAAAAATACCTTCATCAGATTTTGCATCGAATTTTCCTAGATTATCTTTACCATTATTAAGCACAAAGCACTTGTAACCAAAAACATGTAGATGAGAAATATTTGGTTTTCTACCATTATATAACTCATATTGGGTTTTCTTTAAAATGGGTCTTATTAAGGCCCTATTCATGATGTAACATGCAGTATTGACAGCTTCAGCCCAAAAATACTTTGGAAGAGAAGTATCATTTAATAAAGTTCTTGCAATTTCTTCCAATGACCTATTTTTCCTCTCAACAACTCCATTTTGTTGAGGGGTTCTAGGTGCAGAAAAATTGTGTTCAATACCATGTTCATCACAGAATTATTCAAAATCTTTATTTTCAAATTCACCCCCATGATCACTTCTAATGGATGCAATCTTGAGATTTTTCTTGTTTTGTATGACTTTAGCAAGTTTTCTAAATGCTTGGAATGAATCACTTTTATGTGTAATAAATAATGTCCAAGTATATCTGGAGAAATCATCAACTATAACTAGGGCATAGTAACTTCCTCCAAAACTCATGGTTCTAGATGGACCAAATAAATCCATATGCAATAATTGTAAGGGTTGAGTGGTTGAAACAACATTTTTAGGTTTGAATGAGACTCTTGTTTGTTTGCCCTTTTGACATGCATCACATAATTTATCTTTTTCAAATTTCAATTTAGGCAAACCAACTACTAAATCTTTTGAAATTAATTTATTTAAGTGATCCATGTTTATGTGAGCAATTCTTTTATGCCATAACCATGGATCATCATCTTTGCTAAGAAAGCAATGATTGTTTTCTAGTTTTATGCTTAAGTCTATCATGTAAACATTATTGACTCTATGTCCTACATGCTTTATATTAATGTCATGCTTATGTTCTATAAGACAATTTTGAGAATCAAATGATACTAGATAGCCTTTGTCGCATAATTGACTAACGCTAAGCAGGCTGTGCTTAAGGCCTTCAACAAGTAGAACATTTTCAATGGAGTTTGAAGAATTTGTACCTATTTTACCAACTCCAAGGATTCTACCTTTGTTGTTGTCACCATATGTTACGTGCCCGCTTTTCTTTGGAGAGATATGTGTAAAATTTGATGCATCTCCAGTCATATGTTTTGAGCATCCGCTATCTATGTACCACTTCTTCCTCAAAGACACCTACATATCAAATTTTTGACTTAGGTACCCAAACTTTATTGGGTCCTTGCATGTTAGTATAAACTGAGGATCCTTTTGGGACCCATATCATTTTAATGTTGCTGTAATTTTTCTTGAAGTAGCAAGTTGATATGCCATGTCCTCTTCTTCCACAGTAAAAACAAGTTATATAATTACATTTTTGTGTGGAAGTAGAAAAGTTTTTATAAAACTTTTGTTGTTTTTCAGATTTATACCCTAGTCCATTCTTATTGGAAACATATCTTTGTTTACTTAATATGACATCTAAATTATTTTTACTATAAGAAAATTTAGCAAGTGAATTTTTCAACTCTTTAATTTCTTTTTCATATTTTTCACAACAACTACAAGGATCTGATAGTTTCTTGTCAGAAATAGTGGAGATATTAACTTTTTCATTTGTTTTAGAAATTGAGACTTCATTTCTAAGATGATCTAATTCTTTGTTTAATTTTGAGATTTCATTTTCTAAATTTGAAATTGTTTTCTGTGAAGATGAAACTAATTTTGCAAGTTTAATTGATTCTTTATGCAGATCAGCAAATGCTTCTTGCAATTCATCAAAAGAAATAGATAAGTTATTTGAAGATGTTACCTCTTCATCACTTTCGTAACTTTTAGCCATAAGGAAGAGATTTATCTCTTCATTTTCTGAATCTTCAGAAGATTCCATATCATTTTCATCCCATGTGATGTATGCTTTCTTCAGTTTCTTTTCACTAAGATTTTTCTTTTCAGATTTCTCCATCTTTTTCTTGAAGATGGGACAATCAACCCTCAAATGTCCAGGTTGATTACATTCAAAGCATTTTAAAGTAGAGGATGAAGTTTCTGTCCTTCTCTTTGATTTAAAATTGGGTCACCTCTGATTTCCTCTTACTTTAAGAAACTTGTTGAATCTTTTTACAAAAAGACTTAGATCATCATCATCATCTAGATCATTTTCCTGATCACTTTCTTCTTGAATTGAGGATGATGCTTTAAGAGCAATTCCTTTCTTTTTCTTGTCATTTTCTTCATGTTGGTGTAATCTCAATAATTCCATCTCGTGTTCCTGCAACTTTCCAAATAAAGTGGCAAGGGACATGTTAGACAAATCTCTTGATTCAGTAATGGCCGTTACTTTGGGTTGCCATTCTCTACTTAAACATCTTAACACCTTGTTTATGAGATCCTCATTTTGAAATTCTTTACCTAAGGCTGCTAGATGATTTACTATATGTGTAAATCTCTTTTGCATGCTTTGAATATTTTCATTTGCATTCATTCTAAATAATTCATACTCATGAGTTAGTGCATTTATCCTAGATCTTTTAACATCTGTAGTTCCTTCATGTGTTAATCGAAGAGTGTCCCACATTTCCTTAGAACTCTTACAATTTGAAACCCTGAAATATTCATCCATTCCCAGGGCAGATGTTATTATGTTTTTGGCTTTTAAATTGTATTGTACTCGTTTTCTATCCTCTTCAGACCATCTATCTCTAGGTTTTTCTATAGTTATACTTTCACTTTGAAATTCTGATACTGGGGACAGATGTCGTACAGGATGTCACGACATCACGCTTCTGAACATGCAGATTGTATGTGTCCGTATGAACAGATTTAAACAAGTAAATAACTTGTGAGAATTGTTAACCCAGTTCGGTGCAACCTCACCTACATCTGGGGGCTACCAAGCCAGGGAGGAAATCCACTCTCAATAGTGTTAGTTCAAGGTCTAACAGCCCCTGTTTACAACCTTCTCACCTAACCACTACCCGTGCGATCTCTACCTAAGACCCAATCTTAGATATGAGAACCTCCGCTCACTCCCTCTCACTCACACTCCCGTGTTTACAATTAAATCAAAGACACACCAGAGATCAACTCTGAACAAAAGGGATCAACCCTACACACTAGAGATCAACTCTACACACTAGAGATCAACTCTACACACTAGAGATCAACTCTACACACATAGGTTCAACACTTGATGTTAGGATAACACCAAGGTGGCTCACAAAAGACTCAAGTCCCAAAACTCACAAAATAACTCTTCAATCCCGGACTTGGTACAGAACTCGTGCAGCCTCCATGATTATATAGCAATTTGCATTTCTGGGCTGCAACGGCTTGTGCTGGAGGAGATCTATCTTCTTCTGAAAAAATCTGCAGTTAAAGAACTAAAAGATAACTTTTGATCTTTTAGTTTGAATCTTTAATCTTTAATCTTTAATCCTTGAACGAACTCTTCTACTTTGAAATTCGAACTTTAATTATCTTTTAATTCGTTCCAGAAGATAGATCATCTAATCTCTTGCTAACTGCACAATAATCTGTTAAAGATATAACAGATTTATATGTCCAGTATTATCGGGCCGGATGTCAGGACATCGTGTCCGACATCGTGGATCCTGCAGCTTCACTTCTGCACTTGACTTTTATCTTGCATTGTACAGCAACTCCAGTATTCTCGGGCTGGATGTCAGGACATCGTGTCCGACATCGTGGATCCTGCAGCTTCACTTCTGCACTTGACTTTTATCTTGCATTGTACAGCAACTCCAGTATTCTCGGGCAGGATGTCAGGACATTGTATCCGACATCGTGAATCCTGCAACTTCAATTCTTCATTTGACATTTTATCTTGTCTTGTGCATTGTGCAGCCCGATCTTATTCCTTGACATAACGTTGGACATCATGTGCAGCAACTCCAGCTTTCCTTCATTGTCTAAGTGCTTATGTTTTAACAAAATCTTAGCCAATCTTTTAAAGCTCAGTAGAGCTAAACACTAACAATCTCCCCCTTTGGCAAATTTTGTCTAAAACATACTTAGACACTTCCTGAGCAGGTACGAGCAGTTATGCAAGTGGGATCAGCAACTTCCATTATCAGAGTAATCAAGCACAGCGGAAATTCTTCAAGTTGCAAATCTACAAGTCTTCTCCAGGATGTCAAGACATCTCACATGACATCAGCTTTCTGCTTCTGCTCCCCCTGTCTCCATGCTTACTGCAGCATCTTCTATCAGTTACTAGTCTTTCCAGGATGTCAAGACATCTCTTGTGACATCAGCTTTCTGCTCCCCCTGTCTTCATGCTCTTACTGCAGCATCTTCTATCAGCTTCTAGTAGCTTACATCAGTCATCCTCAGCAGCAGCAGTCTCCCCCTCAAGATCATATTCATACAACTCCCCCTCAAAATCATGAATCATGCATACATCGTTTCCTACTGCCATACATCGTATCAATCATGCATAATAGCAAGCATAATACTATTACTCCCCCTTTTTAGACAGAATTTGGCAAAAGTAGAATGCATGAACTTAAGGTGCAAATATTACAGACCAATAGTAATCAATTGTTCAAAGGGACATGCCCCTTTAGCTAATAACAGTAAAAGCAAAAAACATAAAGGTCTGATGATCATGGGGTGGCTTCAGAATCATCATCTGATTCTGTCTCTTCTGCTGCGTCTTCCTCTTCCTCAGCAGCTTCTTCTTCTTCTTCAGCTGCTTCTCCTTCTTCCTCAGCTGCTTCTTCATCATCAATGCCACTCTCTGAGAGCCTTTTGATCAGCAGTTCCAGCTCCATTTTCTTCTCTGTGGTGGCTTTGATGGTTGCTTCCAGCACCTTGCATGTGTCCTTGAGTTCAGCAATCAGAGCATCCTTGGACACAGCACCTGAAGCAGCAGCTTTCCCTGATGTCGAGACAATGTCTGGGACATGTGTCCCCTCAAACAGTTTGTAATGCAGGGATAGAGGAGATTCTCTCTTCATTACAGAGTCAATGTTGTTTAAAATATTTGGATGTTGACTCAACATAATGCCACACAATACAGTAGGGAAGGCAATGGGTAATTTGACAGCAAAAGATTCTGAATGCTTAACAGTTTGATCAAAAATATAGTTTCCAAAATTAAATTTGGACTTGGTTCCAACAGCATACAGAAATTTACCCAAACCTGTGGCAACAGTGGAAGTATGATTGGTGGGAACCCAGTTTGCAGCTCCAATCCTGTGCAGAATTGCATACTTCACACTTAGCTTCCCTGCTGAAAGCTTCCCTTTCTTCGGCCAATGCTGGACTTGTTTGGCAGTGATTTCCTTGGCAATCTGATGCTCAGAAACAGCAATATCTATCACTCCATCAGTAGGTCTGCCCAGATATTTGTTGATCACAGCAGGGGAGAATCTAACACACTTTCCTCTGACAAACACTCTTTGATAATCATCACTTTTTCTGTTTGATATGTCAGAGGGAATGTTGACAATGAATTCCCTGACTAGGCCTTCATAGCAGTCTCCCAATTTGGTGACTGTCTTCAGTAGTCCAGCAGCCTTAATGAGGTCCATGGTCTCCTTGCAATCCAAGGCATCTCTTCCCAGTTCTCTTTCAACCGCAAGTCTGCGTTGATACACATATTTCCACTTTTCAACATTGCCAATGGAGTGGAAAGAGATGTTGTCCAATGGTGCATCAGGAATATTTCCAGGCACCTTTCTTCCAGATTTCTTGGCCCTCTTAGATGTCGAGACATCTAGTTCGACATCCTCATCAGAATCGGATGAGGAAATTTCTTTCCTTTTCTTGGAGGGGATAGCAACCTTGCTTCTTCTGGATGTGGCAGGAGTGATTGGTGTACTCTTCTTCTGTGCCATAGTCTTGATTCGTCCAGACCTCTTAAGGGGGGTTTTTCCCTTTCTGTTTTGAAGTCTTTCCGCAATGCCAGGTGCCAACCTGTTGGCAATGGGTTCTTCATCAGATTCGACTTCTTCCAGGTCAATGAGGTCACCTGGAGCAGGTTCTGGTGCCCTTGGTGCAGGGGTCTCCTCTGCGGCTTGATCATCTTCTTCCGTTGATTCCTCTTCACTGGGTGAAGAGAGTACTTCAGCATTTGGACCGGAAGATGTTGGAACATCTTTCTCAACATCAGGCACAGAAACATTCGGGGTGGAAGATGTTGGAACATCTTTCTCAGCATCAGGCACAGAAGCATCTTTCAGAATGCTACTCACAATACTGCGGATTTTCTTGTCCATCTCCGTGTCTACTTCCCTAGGACCTGTTGCAAGGCTAGGGTTTTCCGCAATCTTCACTCCCTGTTGTCTTCTGGGAACCAGTTTCTCAGGAACAGGGGCTTGACCAGGAATCATCTGTATGGGCTGGATGTTGAATTCAGGTCGTTCCTGGTTAGATGGTGCTTTGGTGGATGATGGAGATGATGGTACAGCGGGTGATCCAGGAGCGGAAGTTTCTTTTGGTGAGGAAGCCATGGAAAAACAGAGCGTTTGGAATGATTTCGTAAATCTCAGAAAACTATTGGGAAATGCTGGAGAAAACACGAATGCCAAGCAGATATAAATTTGAATGAAGAATGTAGAGGGGCGTGTGAAGCAACGGTCGAATTTGCTTTGTGGTGAACGTGCTATTAATGTTAAGTGATTCGTTTGGGCACGTTCAGATTGCAGTAGCTGCTATAATTCCTCTAGCAGACAAATGCCCAGCTTGCCCCTCAGTTTTTCAAACTGATTTGCATCCAAAGCCTTTGTGAAAATATCTGCTATTTGTTCCTCAGTGTCAACATGCTTCAGTGTGATCACTTTATCATCAACAAGATCTCTGATATAGTGATGTCTAATGTCAATGTGCTTGGTTCTGCTGTGTTGAACAAGATTTTTAGAAATATTAATAGCACTCATGTTGTCACAGTACAATGTCATGACATCTTGTTCGACATTGTACTCCTTCAGCATCTGCTTCATCCAAACTAGTTGTGAACAGCTGCTTCCTGCTGCAATATACTCGGCTTCTGCAGTAGATAGGGACACACAGTTCTGCTTCTTGCTGAACCATGAAATAAGATTGTTGCCCAGATAGAAACATCCACCAGAAGTGCTTTTTCTGTCATCTGCACTTCCAGCCCAATCAGCATCACAATACCCAACCAGCATTGAATCTGAACAATGACAGTACATAATCCCATAGTCACTGGTGCCATTTATATATTTCAGAATTCTCTTTACTTGATTCAAGTGACTTATCTTGGGATTGGCTTGATATCTTGCGCAAACACCTACTGCATAGGTGATGTCGGGTCTGCTAGCTGTTAAATATAGTAAGCTCCCAATCATGCTTCTGTACAGACTTTGATTAACACTGGTGCCTGCTTCATCCTTTGACAGCTTCAAGTGAGTAGGTGCAGGTGTTCTTTTATGGCTGGCATTCTCCATCCCAAACTTCTTGACAATGTTCTTTGCATACTTGCTTTGTGAGAGGAATATGGAGTCTTCCATCTGCTTCACTTGGAGTCCCAGAAAATAAGTCAGCTCTCCAACAAGACTCATCTCAAATTCATATTGCATCTGTTGGACAAAATGTCGAAGCATCTCATTTGACATCCCTCCAAACACAATGTCATCAACATATATCTGTGCAATCATCAAGTTTTCAGCATCTTGTTTGACAAAGAGAGTCTTGTCAATTCCTCCCTTCCTATACCCTTGCTGAGTAAGGAACTCTGTTAGCCTTTCATACCAAGCTCTTGGAGCTTGCTTCAATCCATAGAGAGCCTTCTTGAGCCTGTATACATGATCTGGATGAGTTGGATCTACAAATCCCTTTGGCTGCTCCACATAGACTTCTTCATTCAGGTATCCATTCAGAAATGCGCTCTTCACATCCATCTGGTACAGCTTGAATTTGAGGATGCAAGCAACACCAAGTAATAATCTGATGGACTCAAGTCTAGCAACTGGGGCAAAAGTCTCATCAAAGTCTACACCTTCAATCTGAGTGTAGCCTTGAGCAACCAGTCTGGCCTTGTTTCTGGTTATGACACCTTCTTCATTGGTTTTGTTCTTGAAGATCCACTTGGTGCCAATCACATTAGTTCCCTCGGGTCTCGGAACTAGCTCCCAGACTTCATTCCTTTTGAATTGCTCCAATTCTTCTTGCATAGCATTGATCCAGAACTCATCAGTCAGTGCCTCTTTCACATTCTTGGGCTCAATTCTGGAGACAAAGCATGAGTTGGAGACAATCTCAATCTCCCTTGATCTTGTAGTGACTCCTCTGTTTGGATCTCCTATAATCAGCTCCTTGGGGTGCATCTTCTGGATTCTAATGGAGGGTCTCTTGTCAGGTTGGTTGATGTTTGATTCATATGTAGCAGAATCAGAGTTTTCTGCATTTTCTCCACTTTTAGCTGCATCTGCTACATTGTCTCCAGATGTTCTGACATCTTCTTCGACATCCTGCTTTCTTGCTGGAGTTAAATCATCAACAACCACATTGATGGATTCCATCACTGTTCTGGTTCTGGAGTTGAATACTCTATATGCTCTGCTGTTTGTACAGTATCCCAGGAATATTCCTGCATCACTCTTGGGATCCATCTTTCTCCTTTGCTCTCTATCTGCCAAAATGTAACATGGACTTCCAAAGATGTGGAAGTGCTTGACAGTTGGCTTCCTCCCTTTCCAGATTTCATACAGTGTGGTTGGAGTGCCTCTTCTAAGTGTGACTCTGTTGTGGATGTAGCATGCTGTGTTCATGGCTTCAGCCCAGAGATTATAGGGAAGTTCTTTGGCATGAAGCATGACCCTAGCTGCCTCTTGCAAGGTCCTGTTTTTCCTTTCAACTATGCCATTCTGTTGTGGTGTAATGGCTGCAGAGAACTCATGAGTGATGCCTTCAGATGTGCAGAATTCAGTGAACCTGCTGTTTTCAAACTCTCTGCCATGGTCACTCCTGATTCTCTTGATGACACAGTCCTTTTCTCTTTGAAGTCTTAGACTCAACTCCTTGAATACTTCAAAGGTTTCTGATTTCTCTCTGATAAAGTTGACCCAGGTAAATCTGGAGAAATCATCCACAACAACATAGGCATACCTCTTTCCTCCAAGGCTTTCAACCTGCATAGGCCCCATCAAATCCATGTGAAGTAGTTCCAGCACCCTGGAAGTGGTCTGATGTTGAAGCTTCTGGTGGGACATCTTGACTTGCTTTCCAATCTGACATTCACCACAGATTCTGCCTTCTTCTATTTTCAGATTGGGGATGCCTCTAATAGCACCTTTGTCAATGATTTTCTTCATGCCTCTTAAGTGCAGATGTCCAAATCTTTGATGCCATATTCTGACTTCATCTTCTTTGGAGGATAGACATGTGGAGGAGTAGCTGGTTTCTTGAGGTGTCCATAGGTAACAGTTGTCCTTTGATCTGCTGCCCTTCATTAGAACTTCACTCTTCTCATTTGTCACCAAGCATTCTGACTTTGTGAAGTTTACATTGAATCCTTCATCACACAGCTGACTGATGCTGATCAAGTTTGCAGTCAGTCCCTTCACCAGCAGTACTTTGTCAAGACTAGGAAGTCCATCATGGACTAGCTTTCCCATTCCAGTGATCTTTCCTTTAGAACCATCTCCAAATGTCACATAGCTAGTGGAGCAAGGTTCAATGTTCACCAGGAATTCTTTGACTCCTGTCATGTGTCTGGAACAGCCGCTATCTAGGTACCAATCTTCCTTAGCTGATGCTCTAAGTGAAGTATGAACAACAAGACTGACAGCCTTGTGTTTTGGAACCCACATCATCCTCTTTCTGCTGTTGCTACTTTGAGTTCCATGATGTGGATGGCCATGTAGATGATAGCAAAAGGGCTTTATGTGACCATACTTGCCACAGTAGTGACACCTCCACTTCTTTCTTTTGCTCTTTTTCTGCTGCATTCCATGATGTCGAGACCGATGTTGTGACATCGTGGCTCCAGTCCTGTTTTTGGCAGGAACAAATTCTGTCATGGTTGTTCTGCCAGCAGACTTAGGATTAAATCCAAGTCCTCTCTGGTTTCCAGCATTCTTTCCAAGCAGCAGCACCTCATCAAGCGTATCTGAGCCTTTATTCAGCATCTTTATTGATTTTGTCATGTTTTCCAGCTTAGAGTTCAGAAAACCGACTTCTCCTGTAAGCTCAGAGATCTCCTCTTTATGTGCCTCCTTTTCAGCCTCCAGATCTGTAATGACCTTCTTCAGTTGTGCTTCTTGCTGAAGAATCTTCTCACTTTTGATGCATAGTTCTCTATAGGATGTAGCAAGCTCATCAAAAGTGATTTCACTGTCTGTATCACTTGAATCTTCAGCAGATTCAAATCTCCCAGTGAGTGCATTCACATCTCTGTCAGAGTCACTTTCTTGTTCACTCTCTGTATCAGATCGACATACAGAAAGTCCTTTCCTCTGCTTCTTGAGATGAGTGGGGCATTCAGCTATGATGTGTCCATAGCCTTCACACCCATGGCATTGAATTCCTTTGCTGTGACTGGGCTTTACATCTGACCTTTTCTGGTATTTACTGCCTTTCCTGATGTCGAAAGGGATGTTCTGGACATGTGGCTTTTGCCTCCTGTCCATTCTGTTCAGCACTTTGTTAAACTGCCTTCCAAGGAGCACAACTGCCTTAGTCAGACCTTCATCAGTATCCAGGTCATACTCATCTTCTTCTCCTTCATCATTGGACACGAACGCCACGTTCTTGCTCTTCTTTTCAGCCCCATCCGAGAGTCCTAGCTCAAAGGTTTGAAGGGAACCAATGAGTTCATCCACTCTCATGTTGCAAATGTCTTGGGCCTCCTCTATTGCAGTGACTTTCATGTCAAATCTCTTAGGCAAGGATCTGAGGATCTTTCTCACCAGCTTTTCATCTGTTATCCTCTCTCCCAAGGCAGTGCAAGCATTGGCAATTTCAAGAATGTTCATGTGGAAGTCATGAATACACTCTTCCTCCTTCATCTTCAGATTTTCGAATTTTGTAGCCAATAGTTGCAGTCTGGACATCTTCACTTTGGAGGTTCCTTCATGAGTGGTTTTCAGGATCTCCCATGCATCTTTGGCCACTGTGCATGTGTTGATTAGTCTGAAGATATTCTTGTCAACTCCATTGAATAGAGCATTCAAAGCTTTGGAGTTTCCAAGTGCCAATTCGTCTTCTTCTTTGGTCCAGTCTTCTTCTGGCTTCAACTCTTCAGTGGGCTTTCCTTCTGTGTCCAGCATCTTGGGATGTTCCCAGCCTTTGATGACAGCTTTCCAGGTTCTGCTATCCAGTGATTTGAGGAAGGCCACCATTCTTGCTTTCCAGTATTCATAGTTGGTTCCATCAAGAATTGGTGGTCTGTTCACTGGTCCTCCTTCTTTCTCCATGTTCATCAGAATTTATCTCCCTAGATCTCACTCTGTGATTTCGAGTGTTGGCTCTGATACCAATTGAAATTCTGATACTGGGGACAGATGTCGTACAGGATGTCACGACATCACGCTTCTGAACATGCAGATTGTATGTGTCCGTATGAACAGATTTAAACAAGTAAATAACACAAGAGAATTGTTAACCCAGTTCGGTGCAACCTCACCTACATCTGGGGGCTACCAAGCCAGGGAGGAAATCCACTCTCAATAGTGTTAGTTCAAGGTCTAACAGCCCCTGTTTACAACCTTCTCACCTAACCACTACCCGTGCGATCTCTACCTAAGACCCAATCTTAGATATGAGAACCTCCGCTCACTCCCTCTCACTCACACTCCCGTGTTTACAATTAAATCAAAGACACACCAGAGATCAACTCTGAACAAAAGGGATCAACCCTACACACTAGAGATCAACTCTACACACTAGAGATCAACTCTACACACTAGAGATCCAACACTTGATGTTAGTGTAACATCAAGGTGGCTCACAAAAGACTCAAGTCCCAAAACTCACAAAATAACTCTTCAATCCCGGACTTGGTACAGAACTCGTGCAGCCTCCATGATTATATAGCAATTTGCGTTTCTGGGCTGCAACGGCTTGTGCTGGAGGAGATCTATCTTCTTCTGAAAAAATCTGCAGTTAAAGAACTAAAAGATAACTTTTGATCTTTTAGTTTGAATCTTTAATCTTTAATCTTTAATCCTTGAACGAACTCTTCTACTTTGAAATTCGAACTTTAATTATCTTTTAATTCGTTCCAGAAGATAGATCATCTAATCTCTTGCTAACTGCACAATAATCTGTTAAAGATATAACAAATTTATATGTCCAGTATTATCGGGCCGGATGTCAGGACATCGTGTCCGACATCGTGGATCCTGCAGCTTCACTTCTGCACTTGACTTTTATCTTGCATTGTACAGTAACTCCAGTATTCTCGGGCTGGATGTCAGGACATCGTGTCCGACATCGTGGATCCTGCAGCTTCACTTCTGCACTTGACTTTTATCTTGCATTGTACAGCAACTCCAGTATTCTCGGGCAGGATGTCAGGACATTGTATCCGACATCGTGAATCCTGCAACTTCAATTCTTCATTTGACATTTTATCTTGTCTTGTGCATTGTGCAGCCCGATCTTATTCCTTGACATAACGTTGGACATCATGTGCAGCAACTCCAGCTTTCCTTCATTGTCTAAGTGCTTATGTTTTAACAAAATCTTAGCCAATCTTTTAAAGCTCAGTAGAGCTAAACACTAACACACTTGATGAACTGCCATCTATTGTAATTCTTTCTACTGTGGTGGGTATATAAGGCCCTATTTCTATGGCTTCCCAAATATTTAGGTCTATTGCCTCAATAAAAATTTGCATTCGGGTTTTCCAGTAATGGTAACCCTCTCCATTAAAGATTGGAGGTCTATTGATAGAATTCCCTTCTGGAAATAAGGAGTTTGCTGAGGCCATCTTTTTTCTTGAAGCTTCTAAACTTTATACAAGAATGAAGCTCTGATACCACTTGTTAGACAAGTGGCCTCAAATATCTTAAGAAGGGGGGGGGGGGGTTGAATTAAGATATTCCAAACTACTTCCCCAATTAAATCTATTTCACTTTCTTTTCAAGTTATAAATTCCCTTAACAATGAACTTCTTAAATATTAATTCAAATAAAACAATTTGAATATGAATATAAAGCAATAATAAACAAAGAAGATTAAGGGAAGAGAAAGTGCAAACTCAGATTTATACTGGTTCGGCCACACCCTTGTGCCTACGTCCAGTCCCCAAGCAACCCGCTTGAGAGTTCCACTATCTTGTAAATTCCTTTTACAAGTTCTAAACACACAAGGACAATCCTTCCTTTGTGTTTAGAATTCCTTTACAACAAGAGACCCACGGTCTCTTAATCCCTTAGAGAATGAGGAGAAGAAGAAAAATGAATCTCTCTAGAAAGAGATAGATTTTACAGATTGAGCACTCAAATAATTCCTTAATGAATTGCAATTGAATTGGCCAAGGAATTTTTAAGAGGATAGAATGATTTTTGCTCTTTGAGAGGATAAACACTTGTTGTTCTGAAAAACTCTGTCAAAATCGTGTCTCAAGTCACATATATATAGGCCTATGATAGCCATTCAATAACCACATAAAAAGATGTGACTGTTGAGAATGTTTTCTGAAAAACTCCTCTGGTAATCGATTACAATAAGTGTGTAATCGATTACACTCTTTAAAATTTGAATTAAAACGTTTAGAAACTGCTGGTAATCGATTACCATATATGTGTAATCGATTACACAGTGCAAATTTTGAATTCAAATTTTAATAGCTGTTGTAAATCAGTTTTGGCCACTGGTAATCGATTACATCCCCTGGTAATCGATTACCAGAGAGTAAATTTGTTGAAAAAGACTTTTTTAACTTAAAATTCTTGGCCAAACCTTTTGCTATTTCAATTGGAATTCCCTTCCTATTTAATATCCTTTCTAAGACTCTATAGACTGTCTTGATCATCCATCTTGAATATCTCTAATTGCTTTGTCTTGAGTAAATCTTTGAGAAGCATATGATTCATGTAATCCTTTGGCATCATCAAAACATTCAGCTTGATCCTTTGTCTACAATGTGGCCTCCCAGAAACCCAAGGCCCTCGCCCGGTTTCAGGTAGCAAACCTGTTCCATTCCCTTATAGAAGCAACAAGGCGGTCTTGTGGAGATATGCGCCTCAGAAGCCAAGCGAAAAGAAAGAGGAGGCCACTGACACTGACTTACCTTCTGCTAAAGTTACCAACATTACCAGCCTAAGTGGTGTGACCCGTAGCGGTCGTGTGTTCACAGCACCTGACCCGTAGGTGTGACCCACGGATGGCAAAGGAAAAGCGAAGGTGGTTGCGGAAGAGACCAACGAAGCGAGCCCCACTTTGGATAAGGATGTTCTGGCCGGGAGATTCGCTGAGAAAGAATGAGACTTTGGCGGAAAGAAAGTGTCCATGGAAAAAGCCAACGAGTTCCTCTGGATAATTCAATAAAGTGAGTTCAAAGTGATTGAGCAACTTAACAAGACCCCAGCTAGGGTCTCTCTGTTAGAGCTGCTCATGAGTTCTGAACCTCACCGGGCGTTGTTGGTTAAAGTTTTGAATGAGGCCCACGTGGCCCAAGATATCTCTGTGGAAGGCTTCGAGGGCATCGTCAACTATATCATGGCTAATAACTACCTCACCTTCACCAAGGAGGAGATCCTTGTCAAAGGGCGGGGACACAATAAGGCCCTACATGTGTCCGTCAAGTGTATGGACCACATTGTGGCTAAGGTACTCATCAACAATGACTCATCGCTTAATGTAATTCGTTAGTTTTACCATACAACTGGGCCTAGGCTTTAGGGTTTTCTCCCTGTTAGGGCGTTATGTCATTTTTCTATCAAGATATATATTATAATATCTTTCCTTCATTTGTTCTTGCACCTTCACCCATTCTCATTCATTTGCATGTTCATTTTTGTTGTGATTAAACGGTATAGATCCGGCGACGAGTCCAGTGAAGGTACTAATACCAAGGACCTTGACCTTGATTTTGAATGAATAGCAAGCCAAGCTGAGGATGGAGAAGATGAAGATATGGGGTTTTCCCCAGATTCGGCTTCAATTGCACGAATAATATGGATGAATATGAGGCATGCGCCAGCGGAATCCAAGCGGCAATTGACCAGCTGAGGGGAGGATGGGAAAATAGGGATCACAACTTGATACCTTATTAGGCCTACATCAAGAAACTGGCTAAGTTCTTTGATGAGGTCTCCTTCCACCATGTTCCCAGAGAGGAATATCAGATGGCCGATGCGCTTGCCACTATGGCATCCATGTTTTAGCTAACCCCATATGGAGACTTGCCATACATCGAGTTCAGATGTCACAGCAAGCCCGCACATTGCTGCTTTGGTAGAAGAGGAGCAAGACGGTAAACTGTGGTACTTCGACATCAATTGGTACGTAGAGTATAAGGAGTATCCACAAGGGGCTTTTGACAACGACAAGAGGATGTTGCAGAGGTTGGCAGCTGGTTTCTTTCTAAGCGGAGGTATCCTATACAAGCAAAATCATGATATGCTTTTGCTCCGATGTGTGGACGCTAAAGAAGCCGAGTGAATGCTCGTGGAGGTACATGAAGGGTCCTTTAGGACGCATGCTAATGGGCATGCCATGGCCAGGAAGATTATAAGGGCAGGCTATTACTGGATCACCATGGAAAATGAACGTTGCATCCATGTGAGGAAATGCCACCAGTGGCAGGCATTCGCGAACAATATCAACGCTCCGCCCATGCCTTTGAACATTTTGGCAGCGCCATGGCCCTTCTCTATGTGGGGAATAGATGTGATCAGAGCCATTGAGCCCAGGGCTTCAAACATACATCACTTCATCTTGGTTGCGATCGACTACTTCACCAAATGGGTTGAAGCTGTTTCATACTCCAGTGTGATGAGGAGCGTGGTGGTTAGATTCATCAACAAGAAGATAATCTGCCGGTATGGGTTGCCTAGGAAGATTATCATGGACAATGCCACCAACCTGAATAACAAGATGATGAAGGAAATGTGTGAGGACTTCAAGATCCAACACCATAATTCCATGCCTTACAGGCCCAAGATGAATGGGGCAGTTGAGGCGGCCAACAAGTGTAGAAGCAAGCTTCATGATGAATCAAGATTGATTCAAAGAGTTTTGATTATAACAAAGATGATAACAAAAAGCTCAAAAGTCAAGAACACTTCATGATAACAAAGATGATGATCTCAAGAATCAAAGAATGAGTTCAAGATTGAATCAAGAACACTTCAAGGTTCAACAGGAAATTTGATTTCAAGAATCAAGAATCAAGTTTCAAGATTCAAGTTCCAAGAATCAAGATCAAGATTCAAGACTAAAGATTCAAGAATCAAAAGAAGACTCAATCAAGATAAGTATTAAAAAGTTTTTTCAAAAACTGAGTAGAACATGAATTTTTCTCAAAAACCTTTTACCAAAGAGTTTTTACTCTCTGGTAATCGATTACCTGATTGTTGTAATCGATTACCAATAGCAAAATGTTTTTCAAAAAGCTTTCAACTAAATTTACAACGTTCCAATTGATTTCAAAATGTTGTAATCGATTACAATGATTTGGTAATCAATTACCAGTGTGTTTGAACGTTGGAATTCAAATTTAATTGTGAAGAGTCACATCCTTTCACAAAAAAGCTTTGTGTAATCGATTACATTGATTTGGTAATCGATTACCAGTGATAGTTTCTGAACAAAATCAAAAGATGTAACTCTTCCAATAGTTTTCAACTTTTTCAAATGGTTTTTTAAGTTTTTCTAAAGGTTATAAGTCTTCTAATGGTTCTCTTGACTAGACATGAAGAGTCTATAAAAGCAAGGCTTTGATTTGCATTTCAATATATCTTTTCAATTCATTCTTGAGAAAACAAACTTTTCCACTATGATTTATGAATCTCTTTGAACTTCTTCTTTTTGCCAAAAGCTTTCCAAAGTTTTATGGTTTTCCAAACCTTGAAAACTGTGCTATTCATCTTTTTCATTCCCTTCTCCTTTTGCCAAAAAGAATTCGCCAAGGACTAATCGCTTGAATTCTTTTTGTGTCTCTCTTCTCCCTTTTCCAAAAGAACAAAGGACTAATTGCCTGAATTCTTTTGTGTCTCCTTTCTCCCTTGTCAAAGAATTCAAAACGACACAGTCTGAGAATTTTTTTGATTCTTCCCTTTCCCATATACAAAAGATTTCAAAGGACTAACTGCCTTAGAATTCTTTTGTATCCCCATTCACAAAGTTTCAAAGGTTTAACCGCCTGAGAACTTTGTCTTAACACATTGGAGGGTACATCCTTTGTGGTACAAGTAGAGGGTACATCTACTTGGGTTGTTGACTGAGAACAAGAGAGGGTACATCTCTTGTGGATCAGTTCTAATGGAGGGTACATCCACTAGGTTGTTCAAAGAGAACAAGGGAGGGTACATCCCTTGTGGATCTTTGCTTGTAAAAGGATTTTTACAAGGTTGAAAAGAAATTTCAAGGACCGCAGGTCGCTTGGGAACTGGATGTAGGCACGGGTTGTTGTCGAACCAGTATAAAAACTCGTATGTGTTTGTCTCCTTCTTCCTTACTCTTTTAATTTCCGTTGTGCACTTTAATTCCCGCTTTTACTTTTGGTTAAGTTTCTTTTCTATTCTTCATTTACTTAACAACATAGTAAAAGCCTTAGAAGAGTAATTTTTTAATTAGTAAAGGTTTAGGAATAATTAATTCAACCCCCCTCTTAATTATTCTGAGGCCACTTGATCCATCTACAAGAACATCAAGAAGATCATTCAAAAGATGACGATGTCATACAGAGATTGGCATGAGATGCTCCCTTTCACGCTGCATGGTTACCGAACTTCAGTACGCACATCAACTTGGGCAACTCTGTTTTCGTTGGTGTATGGAATGGAAGTTGTACTATTGTTTGAAGTAGAAGTCCCCTCTTTAAGGATTCTGCCAGAGTCCGGGTTGAAAGAGTCGAAGTGGGCCCAAGCATGTTTTGATCAGCTCAATCTTATAGAAGGTAAGAGATTGGAAGCTATGAGCCATGGGCATTTGTATCAAAGATGGGTGAAGAATTCTTCTGAAAAGAAGGTACGCTCGCACAAGTTCAACGAAGGGGATCTTGTCTTGAAGAAAGTATCCCAGGCCCAAAAGGACAATAGGGGGAAGTGGGCTCCAAACTATAAAGGGCCTTTCATTGTGAAGAAGGCATTCTCGGGAAGAGCACTGGTGCTTGCCAGTCTGGACGATGAAGAGTTGCCTTCACCTGTGAACGTCGATATCGCCAAACAGTATTATGCTTAGCACTTGGGGTTGCTAGGAGAGTCAATACATGATTGTACTTTGAGGCTCCCTAAAGTTTTCTAGTCCTTTGTAAATCATGATCGCAACATTTTAATAAACATCGGATTGGTGGTTTGCATTTCAATCCTTGTGTTGTGTTTGTTATTGCTTTAGAATACATACTCTCATTTTAAATCCCGAGGCATTCGGCTCGAATCTATGGGGGTGCTGCAAAGCGTTTAAATAAAATTGAAAATAACAAACATTTGTTTAAATCGTTGCACTTGAACTACCTAATCATGAGCATGCATGCATATGCATTTGTCATCTTGTGAGTCGGAGGATAAGCAAAGGTTTGGTCAATACCACACCGAATTCAAGGCAAAGATAAACAAAGGTAAGTGGTAGCGTAGTCATATTTTACTGTGTAGTGCCATTTCCTGTATTCAGAGACTTAGGGGCAGGTATGAGTAGGTGCTAGGCCCGTAATCAACTGATCATCATCCCATATCCATCTCAAGACATTAAAGAAGCGTTACTGGGAGGCAGCCTAGTACCTTTTAAATTTCTGCTTGTTATTTTATTCATTTATTTTTATTAAGGCATAGTTGAATATGCCTAGTTTTTTCGTAATCAATAAACAAGCGCAAACCTAGAGGTTAGTCAAATTTTGCAAAGAATTCTTACAAAAAAAAAAGCAGAGTTAGCTTGCCTGGGCGAGCATCATCTGCACGAAAACATAAAAAAGGGGGGCAAGGGTGAAGGTTCATTCACCCCAAAACCTCCCCCAAGCTTCCAAGAACGAAGGTATTCGTGGGATTTGCATTTTTTCAGTCCTAAGTCACCATTGTTTGCATTTTTTGTTCCATTTGGCATTATTGCTCACTCCATACGAGTAAATACACTATCCTTTGGTTCTCTAGCTTTCCATTGATGCATTTTTGTGCTCTAAATTGTATGCATTTGCTCAAATCTGTGAAGTAATTTGTCCTTGAATTTATGCTTGTCTTGTTGAATTGGGGGGTTGTAAGGGATGGCCTTAGGCCTGTGGGGCGTTCTGGAGCAATTGGGCATGTCACATTGCCCTCATTCCCCGTTTTTTCATGCCTAAAAGGTGCGCCCACCAAGTGCTCGGTGAAATGCCTCAATGGCATTTAAGCAAAATTCTGTGAATATTGTTTATGGAACTGACTTGGGCATAGGTGGCTTCCATTGTTGAGTTTAGGGATAGCTTGTAGAAACTAGGATAGGTGCCCAAATATGTGCTTAGGCCTAGAGACCCAAGCTTTGTTTTTGAATGCAAGAGAGCATGGAAATGAGAGCATATTGGTAAGGTTTCCCCTTTAGGCCAGCATTTGATGAAGGCTGCACCTTGATGTTCTTTGCGCCTAGATGATGTGGAAATGTTGGTCATAAAGTAGGTAGCAAGAGGCAAATAAAGCGTACTTGTATTGGGTAGGTAGCCAAATACCTTGCCAATTTTCATGTGTTAATGTAGGTAGCAAAAATACCTTGCCATTTTGTGTGTTAATGTAGGTAGCAAAAATACCTTGCCCATTTGCATATGTGTTAATGTAGGTAGTAAAAATACCTTGCCATTTTGTGTGTTAATGTAGGTAGCAAAAATACCTTGCCAATTTGTATATTGATGTAGCCTAGGAAAATACCTTGCAAATATGTACGTATGTTCATAAATATATATGGATCCTAGAGAAGCATATGCATCGACATGTAAGTTTCTCTAAATTCATATTGATATTTGTGTTTTGTCGGAAGGAATTGTATGCTGTTTGTGCTTGATTTTGCTTTAAAATGGCATTTCCTTGTAAACTGACTTTACAAATGTGTCTTTGCAGGAGATGGCCCCAAGAAAGCTCCCCACGAAGAGGTCCAGGAAGGATACCACTGGAGAGGGTTCTAGTGCGGCCCTGCAAGCTAACATGGGCTTCGACAGACATCGGTTCCGGAGCGCAGAACACCAGCAGCTTTACGAGACCATCAAGGGATGGTCATTCCTTAGAGAGAGACAAGTCCAGCTGAGGGATGATGAGTTTCTTGACTTTCAGGGAGAGATAGCCTGCAGGCGCTAGGCACCGCTTGTGACACCCATGGCTAAATTCAATTTGAAGATAGTCATGGAGTTCTATGCTAATGCCTAGCCTACCGAGGAGGGGGTCTGAGATATGCGCTCCTGGGTGAGCGGCTAGTGGATTCCTTTTGATGGAGATGCCCTCAGCCAGTTCCTGGGACACCCATTGATCTTGGGAGAGGGCCAGCAGTGCGTGTACAACCAGAGGAGGAGTCAAGCCTCTAGCTTTGATGAGGAGGATATCACCCAGCTGCTATGCATACCGGAGCAAGACTTCGCCCAGACCGCCGCAGGGAGACGAGTGCAGATCATGTGCACCGGCATAACCACCCTCACATAGATATGGATGACGTTGCTACAAAGCAACATTTTGCCTCGTGACCACAACTCTGACCTCCCCCTGCTGAAGTGTCAGTTGGTTTATGCCATCCTGACACAGGTGAGTGTGCATGTGGCTCATCTCATATCTGACGCTATTTATCAGTTTGCAGGGATTGTACCCATGAGACACCTTGTGGACCCGAAGAAGTCCAACAGGGTCCTAGGGTTTCTTGCTCTGATTACGGGCCTTTATCAGTTCTATGGAGTGCCCGTCGCCCCCAACAAGGTCATCCGGCCGCCTATTAACAAGGCCTTCATTGAGAAATACTGCACCCCTAGGCAGGCGCAGGGCCAGGCACCACAACAACTAGAGGAAGACCAACAGCTAGCTGCAAATGCGCCATCACCGCCTCAAGAGGAGGTACCGTCTCTGAGGTCCATCTCTGATCACCTACGGAGGATAGAACTCCAGATGCATAGGTACATGCATCACGTGACTAGCCAGCAGGCGACTAATCACAGAGGGCAGGTGTAGTTGAACGATACATTCTACCATTACAACATGCACCAGCAGAGTTAGGACCCCAGTCCTTTCCCTTGGCCCACCCCCAAGCAGTTTGAGGCCATGATGGCCTGGCCTGGCCAACACGCTTTTCAAAAGAAGTAACTGCCAGTTTTTCTTTGGAAAAATTCATCGGTCAGAACACAAATGGATTTTGAAAAAAAATGTGTGTACACCAGAAGGGTGAATGCTGTGAAAGTTTTCCCGATTGCCTAAATGGACTCAGATGTGTGCATAAATTGATAAAAAAAAGCATCTTTTGGAAACACTGAGTTGATTTTAAATAGGGAAAATGAACCCTAAGCCTCAGTGTTACATGGCCACAAAACTTGATGCTTGAGTATCCACATGGGTGCATGCATGATTAGTTTTGCATAAATTTCTAAACCATCATTGTTATATGCGTGTCATGGAAATAATATGGGGCATTCCCTTATCTCTGAACCGCTTGCCAAGAAAATACCTTGACATACGCCATGTCTTGCCTTCTGCAAGCCTTTTAGCCGAAACCCCAACCCTTCGACCATGTCTTGACCCAGGATAGGAATTTTCACCCTTACCCTCGGAAGAAAGAATAGAAGGGTCTCCCAAAAAAGAAGTTTCATTTACTATTTAGTTGTGAATATGCTTCAAAAAGCAAAATAAAAAGAGAAAATCCCCGATCAAAGATTGGAGGAAAGCAAGAAAAAGAAAAAATTCCCGATCAGAGATCAAAAGAAAGCAAAGAGAAATATACAGAAATGTCGTTGGATAAGACAATGTCTGAATAATGTACAGAGTTGTCACAAGCAAGAAATAAAAGAAAAGAAACCATGATTTGAAACACATGAAGCTCCCCTTCTTGGTTACCAACCAAATCTTTGTGCTTGCATCTCTTTTGCGCCACGCTAAACAAAAAAAATAGGAAAGGAAAAGGCCGAAACGCCCAAAGCAAAACTTCCCACAAAACACGCCATTCCCGAAAAGTCCTATTGATCCATGATTGCACATGTTATCTTTGATTTGATAGGAAATGATTTGCAAAGTCAGGAACCAACATGATTCTTCATTCTTCATCTAGTGCTAATGGTAAGGGTTTTACTCCTAACAACCCCTAGTATAGAAAATTAGATGAGTTGAGATCCCTTAAATTGTGGAAGTAAAAACAAGAGAGAAAAGAAAAAAGAAAAAAAAAAGAGTGGAAGAGATAAGTCAAGATGAAAGAGAGAGGAAGAAAGAAGAAAAATAATGAAAGAAATGAAAAGAGAAAAACATGTCGCCTATAGTAGTCATGAATCTTGCAAGAGTTTAAGTGAAGAACTTAGTGACTATTATGGATATTGGAATAGGTCACATACTAAACATCACTCCCAAAGAAGAGAAAAGGATAGAAGGCCTCGAGAGGTTAACATTAGCCTCCCATATTTCCATGGAAAAGATAATGTTGAGGCCTACCTAGATTGGGAAATGAAGGTTGAACAATTCTTTGCTTGCCATCATATTAGTGAAGAGAGAAAAGTTCCATTGCCTAACTTTATCTTCCAAGTGTGTGCCCTATATTGCTGGACTTCCCTTGTTAGGGAAAGAGGGATTCATGGGGATCCTCTAGTAAAGTATTGGAATGATCT
The DNA here is from genome assembly GCF_000004515.6 of Glycine max. Classification (NCBI taxonomy): domain Eukaryota; kingdom Viridiplantae; phylum Streptophyta; class Magnoliopsida; order Fabales; family Fabaceae; genus Glycine; species Glycine max. Next base: position 32,474,286 of record NC_038251.2, read on the forward strand.
TAAGAGTGCCCTTAGGAAAGGTACATTCCCTCCTACTATGAAAGGGAGCTTATGGACAAGCTCCAAAAGCTTAGACAAGGGAGTATGACTTAGGGAGGAGGAAAGAACAAGCATTGCCAGGCCACATTGCTTCTCATTGCCCCACAAAGAAAACCATGATCATGAGGGGTCAAGACATCTATAGTAGCCAAAAGGAGGCTACATCTTCTCCTTCCTCAAGTGGAAGTGAGGGTGAAGCCAATGGTGATGACCATATTGAAGAGATTTACCCCTATGAAGAAGGTGATCTTCTAATGGTCAGAAGGTTACTTGGGAGTCAATCTTGTGACCTAACCCAAACCCAAAGAGAGAACATCTTTCATACAAGATGCAAGGTTTAAAACAAAAATTGTTCTGTCATTGTGGATAGTGGGTCTTGCTGCAGTTGTTGTAGCACAAGGTTGGTATCCAAGTTAAGTCTCACTATCATTTCCCACACAAATCCTTACAAGCTTCAATAGCTCAATGAGCAAGGGGAAATGATAGTCAATCAACAAGAAAAGATACCCTTTTATATAAGAGACTACTGTGATGAAGTCTTATGTGATATAATCCCTATGGAAGTAGGGCACATTTTGTTGGGTAGACCATGGCAACTTGACAAGAAAGAAATTCACAATGGTCTCACCAATGAAATAACCCTCACTCATGGAAGAAAAAAGTTCAAACTTGTTTCCTTGATACCTTCACAAGTGGTTTAGGATCAAGTACTAATAAAAATCAAATGGAATAAGGAAAAGAATAGAAAAAGAAAAGAAAAAAAAAACCTTTAATGGTTAAGGAGGAGTGTAAGGAGGTAAATGTCTCCTCCAAGAGGTTAGCTAAGAAAGAAACTCATTTTGCAATAAAGACAAACAATAAAGAAATTCCCTTCTTAGACAACCCCTCCACATCTTCACCTTTGTGAAAGGACACTTGTTAGCACTACCACACCTCTTGGGCTTGAAGTTATTCCTCAAGTAAAGGAGTTGTTGGATGAGGGTTTGGTTCATAAGAGCTTAAATCTTTGTGCTTTGTTAGTGCCCAAAATAGTTATTATTAGGCACCAAATCCCTAAGATAGGTGGTATGATGAATATGTTTAGTGATGCAACCCTCTTTGGCAAAATCACCCATGAACCTAACACTTTCAAGATTCATGTGCATAGGGACTCTTTAGGTAGGTTTGTTCTTATTTTTGGTTTTAATACAAACCTAGGTCCTCATATGGGACACCTTAGGTTTTTCGTACTTTTGGTAGGAGTAAACAACATGAAAATACAGAAAAGGTATGTTTTATTGCATTACTTTTCTTAATTTTTTAAATAGTGATCAAGGGGTTCCCATGCTCCCTAAGAGAATAAAGGTTATTCCTAAGTGGCCCACTGCACCAAGTATAAGGGAAATTTGGGGCTTCCATGACTTAACAAACTTCTACAAAAGGTTTGTACCATATTTTTCTATACTTGTAGCACCACTCATTGAGTTGGTGAGGAACCATGTTCCCTCATGGGAAGATGCCCAGGAAAAGGGTTTTCAGACCTTATGCTACTCTAACATACCCAACACCGTTAATATATATTTTTTTAATTCTTTTTACAGGTGTTGAAGGAAGGAGCCCAGAGTTTCAAGAACCTTTGGATTTGACGTCAAATCCTTTTCAAGGGGGAGGGGATGATGCAATCCTACCCCACAAGGGCATTAAATAGAAGACTCCAAGAAAAATATGGTTCTCATGAAAGAGAAGGTCCTATGGTTCTCATGAGCCTTAGGGTAGATTTTGGGCCCATGGGCTAAGTATGAGCCCACTTATCTTTGTACATATTAGATAAGGGTTTCATTATTTTCAGGCCTTGTATTTAGGGTTCGATAGTATAGGGAGGGTGATACAATCATACCCCCAAGGGTATTGGATAGAAGACTCTAAGAGAATTAGGTTAGAGCTGGTAAAGAAGGCCCTAGGGTTCTCATGAACCTCAGGGTAGATTTTTTAGCCCATGGGCCAAGGTTGGGTTCACTCTTATTTGTAAATATTAGAATAGGTTTTTCTTTCTTTTGGGCCTTATATTTTAGCCATTGTAGTAGTATAGGGTTTTAGCCTTGTATTTCAGGGTATTTTGAGTAGACTTTGTAGTAGGGACTTTTTTGTATTTTCATGTATTTTGGCATGGGAGTGGGCTTATCTATTATAAGGGGTGTGTGTAGCTAAGGTCTAGCTTCTCATCTCAAGGAGGTTAGCATAGCTATTAGAGGGGTGTGTGTAGCTAAGCTCTAGCTTCTCTACAAATCTTCGCAATGAAGCTTTTCAAGGTAGTTTCTCAAGGAAACTTCTCAAGGAGGTGAGCTTAGTTATTAGAGGGGTGTGTGTAGCTAAGCTCTAGCTTCTCAAGGAAGCTTCTCAAGGAAACTTCTCAAGGAAGCTACCTAGGCTATAGATAGAAGCATATGTAACACTTGTTGTAACTTTGATGAATGAGAGTCTTGTGAGGCACACTTCAAAGTTCAACTTCTCTCCCTCTTTTTCTCCTTCAATTCTGTGCTCCCTTCCCCCCCTTTCTCTATCTCATTCTTTTCCTCCATTGAAGCTTTCTCTCTAAGCTTCTTATCCAAGACACTCTCTTGGTGGTGAAGCTTCTCCTTCCATGGCTTATATTCCCTAGTGGATGGCGCCTCCTCTAACCTCTTCTCCATGGTGGAAATCACCATTGAAGGACCTCATTGAAGCTCAAAGATCCATCCTCCATAGAAGCTTCTCAAGCAAGCTTCCTCCAATGGTAATCAGGGCACAAAAGATTCAAGTAGGTGCTCCTTAAACCTCTATTAATTTTCAGTTTTACCTTCTTCTCCATTGTTGTTTCTTCATTTTTCTCCATGTATCTTCTCACATGTCTTGTGCTAAATGTTGTCAAGATGATTCTTTAGAATTTCCACCGATTAAAATTGCTACAGAAGCTAGATTTGATTTTCTATGGTTCAAATTTCTTGTTCTTGTTCTTGAACCATGAATTATGTTGGGTTTAGGTTCCTTTGAGTTTTGTCTTGCAATTTTTTGTGGCTGAAACCTACATGTCGCAACATGCCCTTTTGTGGGCGAGCGAGGCGAGGCTCACGGGTGCACTTTCCAAAGGAGGAAAGATGCGTGGAGTCGCCACCAACGTTTTTTTGTGGAAAACGTCGGAAAAACCGAAGGAAACCGGTCAAAACGAAAATTCTAAGTTTGGGAGTTGTATTTACGTTTGAGGAAGGTATTAGCACCTCTCACGTTTGTCTCAAAGGACAACAGCCTATTTTTTAGAATTGTGGAAATTGTGTTACCTTAACTTTTATTTCTTTTTATTTTTTGAGGTCGACAAAAGCAGGGCTCTTGCTCCTACGTACCCTCCATCGAAGAGGAAATCAGACCTACTTACTTCTTTCTTAGGGTGAATCACACGACTTCTTTTTACTTGAAAGGTGATCATTTAAAGGCGTTGGACCTTAAAAATCATCCATTTACTTGGTAAGAAAGACTGAGATAATAAACTTTCAAATCCTTTTTTAGTGATTTTTTGTGGACGAGCTTGGCTTGGCGGGTTGATTTTAGCCTTAGTTTCACTTTAGTTATTAGTCAATTCAATTAAGAATGAGAAATCCCAAAGAGAAAGCGTCCGAATGATTTTTTCGCTTTATTTTACTAAAAGGTATTTTTTTATTATTATATTATTATTTTACCTATTTTTTTATTTCCAACGTGGTTAAGGCACGACCGAACGGTCGGAATTCATTTTAACAGAAATTTACGGATATTACAAATCAAATGATCGGTGGAAATTTATTTTATTTTTTGATTAGGCGAGAAATGACTTAAATAAATGACTGAAGCACGTCAAAAGGGGGTACGGAAAGTAAATGAAAACGAGAATAAAAGTACACGAAACAAATGGGGACCACCATGGGTACATAGAATGAATTGTGTGGAAGCAAAGCTTCATGATGAATCAACAATGATTCAAAGGTGTTTTGATGATAACAATGATGACAACAAAAGATGACGACAAATGTGATGAACAAAAAGCTCAAGTGAATCAAAGAACATCCATCTCAAGAATCAAGATTCAAGATTCAAGTTCAAGAATCAAGAAGAATTAAAGACTCAAGAAGAAAGCCTACAAACAAAGATTCAAGATCTCAAGAATCAAGATCAAGATTCAAGATCTCAAGAATCAAGATCAAGATTCAAGATCTCAAGAATCAAGATCAAGATTTCAAGAATCAAGATCAAGATTCAAGACTCAAGATTCAAGAATGAAGAAAAGACTCAATCAAGATAAGTATTAAAAAGTTTTTTCAAAACTTTGAATAGCACGTGAGTTTTTGACAAAACCTTTACCAAAGAGTTTTTACTCTCTGGTAATCGATTACCATATTGTTGTAATCGATTACCAGTAGCAAAATGAGTTTGAAAAAGTTTTCAAACTGAATATTTACAAGGTTCCAAATATTTTCAAAAGGCTGTAATCGATTACAATGTTTTGGTAATCGATTACCAGTGTCCTTGAACGTTGAAATTCAAATTTAAAAGTGAAGAGTCACATGATTTCACTCAAAAGCTTTGTGTAATCGATTACACTTATTTGGTAATCGATTACCAGTGTGTGTTTCTGAAAAATCTAAAGATGTAACTCTTCAAAAAGGTTTTGACTTTTTCAAATGGATTTTAAGTCTTTCTAAAAAGTTATAACTCTTCTGAATGGCCTTCTTGACCAGACATGAAGAGTCTATAAAAGCAAGGCTTTGTTTTGTATTCTAAATCAATCTTTCTAACAACAATCTTGAATACTTTTGCTTTTCCAATGAATCCTTTACAAGCCTTGAAATCTCTTTGAAGTTCTTCTTCTTCTTCTTTGTACCAAATGCTTTCTGAAGTTTTCTGGTTTTCTAAACCTTGAAAACTTGTGCTATTCATCTTTTCATTCTCTTTTCCCTTTGCCAAAAAGAATTCGCCAAGGACTAACCGCCTGAATTCTTTTTGTGTCTCTCTTCTCTCTTTTCCAAAAGAACAAGGGACTAACCGCCTGAATTCTTTTGTGTCTCCCTTCTCCCTTGTCAAAGAATTCAAAACGACACTGTCTGAGAATTCTTTTGATTCTTCCCATTCCCTAATACAAAAGCGTTCAAAGGTTTAACCGCCTGAGAATTCTTTTGTATCCCCATTCACAAAGTATCAAAGGTGTAACAGCCTGAGATCTTTGTCTTAACACATTGGAGGGTACATCCTTTGTGGCACAAGTAGAGGGTACATCTACTTGGGTTTGACTGAGAACAAGAGAGGGTACATCTCTTGTGGATCAGTTCTAGTGGAGGGTACATCCACTAGGTTCAAAGAGAACAAGGGAGGGTACATCCCTTGTGGATATTTGCTTGTAAAAGGTTTTTTACAAGGTTGAAAGAAATCTCAAGGACCACAGGTCGCTTGGGGACTGGAGGTAGGCACGGGTTGTTGCCGATCCAGTATACAAACTCTTGTGTGTTTGTTTCCTTCTTCCCTACTCTTTTACTTTCAGCTGTGCATTTAATTTCCGCTTTTACTTTCTGTTAAGTTTCTCTTCTACTCCATATTCTCTTAACAACATAAGTAAAAGCCTTAAAAGAGTAATTTTTAATTGGTAAAGTTTTAGGAATAATTAATTCAACCCCCCCCTTCTTAATTATTCTGAGGCCATTCGATCCAACAAATTGAAAAGCTAGGTTTGGGGTACTTACCAGTTGAAGTCTGAAGAAAACGAAGAACGAACGATGAATGTCGAAGAACGATTGAAAATCTTCGCGTAATTACCCACGGAAACGTTACGAAAGTGCCTCGGCTTGGATTTTCTTCACGGAAACAATTTTCCTCAGCAATTTCAACCGAATATGAAGTGCGAAGAAGGCTAAACCCTTTCCTTCTTCATTCCTCCCCCTATTTATAGCAAAATAGGGGAGGAGCTTGCCACCCAGCTTGCCCAGGCGAGCCAGGTTGCTTCCTCCAGAAGCAACCGCCTTATGGAGGAAGAATCTGGAAGGCCCAAATGGGCCTGATTGCTATTTGCACCATTTTTTTACTAAATACACCCCCTTTGCTTTTTTTGGTGATTCTTTTTTCCGTAACATTACGAAACTTTACGAATTTCATAATGATACTTATTTTCTTTCCGTAAGGCTATGGAACCTTACGGATCATGTATTTACTATTTTTTAGCTTTTGAAGAAGTTATGGAAACTCACAGATTGCGTAACAATACTTCCTTTTGGTTTCCGCCACATTACGGAATTTCACGGATCGCGTAACCATGCTTTCTTTTGATTTCCGGCATGGCTCGAGACTTCACATATTGTGCAACAAAAGGTGCTAAGTACTTCGAAGCGGTCAATCAAAGGTTGCACGCCATCAAGCAATAATCCCTGGACGAAATTAGGGTATGACAATTGCCCCTCTTTACTTACCTTTTATCGGAGATAAGAGGAAAGTAAAGATAAAAACACTGATTTCGTCCGTCTTTGCCCTTTCCGTGATTAGCCTATGACGACTCTCATCTCTACTTCCTCTTTTTTCTGCACAACACAAAACAAAATACAAACAACAACAAAAACAACAATAACATAATATACATATACACACATGTTTGGCGAAGGAACCAATCGGGAAAATAACAAAAACCACATTTCCCTGTCACCGGAGGCTCTGCACTTGACGGTAGAGGACACATGAACAACGCTAAGCAATCAATTCATGGGTCTCCGAACAAAAGGGGAGAATGGAGAATTGGCGAACAGCGCTAGGAAATCAATTCGCGGGGCTCCAAACTCGTTGGTGGAAGATTCATGAACGACAATCAATTCATGGGGCTCCGAATAAAAGTGGAGAATGGAGAATTGCACTAGGCAATCACTTCGCGTGGCTCCGAATAAAAGTGGAGAATGGAGAATTGCGCTAGGCAATCACTTCGCGTGACTCCAGACTCATTGGTGGAGGATGCATGAACGAAAATCAATTCATGGGGCTCCGAATAAAAGTGGAGAATGGAGAATTGCGCTAGGCAATGACTTCGCATGGCTCCAGACTCATTGGTGGAGGATGCATGAACGACAATCAATTCATGGGGCTCCAAATAAAAGTGGAGAATGGAGAATTGGCGAATAGCGCTAGGCAATCAATTAGAGGGGCTCCGAATAAAAGTGGAGAATGGAGAATTTGTGAGCAGCGCTAGGCAATCAATTCGCGGGGCTCCAAACTCGTTGGTGGAGGATGCATGAACAAAAATCAATTCATGGGGCTCCGAATAAAAGTGGAGATTGGAGAATTGGAGAACAGCGCTAGGCAATCAATTCGCGGGGCTCCTGAGTCGTTGGTGGAGGATGCATGAACGACAATCAATTCATAGGGCTCCGAATAAAAGTGGAGAATGGAGAATTGGTGAACAGTGCTAGGCAATCAATTCACGGGGCTTCAGACCGAAACACCCTAACCCCAAACCATAACTGCACCATGACTTTATTTTGCACACGATTTCCTATCGAATCAAAGATCACACGTGCGATCACGGATCAATAGGATTTTCTCGAGGGTAGTGTTTTCGGAGAGGAAGCCGAGTGTTTCGGTCTTTTCCTCTTTGTTTATGTGGGGTGGGATATTGCCTGTCGAGAATGACTTTGAATGGCAATCCAAAAGGAAGAACCACCAAAAAATGGGTTTTCCTTTGCCGACAGTCACTTACCTTGCCGAAAATTTATCTGGTCTGAAGATTTTCTATTCTCTTTCTTTCATTGATCGGGAATTACTCTGTTTTCCTCCGATCTTTTCCTTTTTACTTTCTTTCGATCTTTGATCGGGAATCCTTCTTTTCCTTTCTTTTCATTTTTTTTTCTTTTCTTTCCTTTCATTTCTTCCCTTTCTTTCTTTTCATTTCTCCCTCTCCATTTCTTTCTTTGGGAAATCGGGTTTTAGCATTCGTTATTTGCTCTCCCTTGAGGAGATTCTACTGTCCTTTGCTTCGGGGGAAAGGATGAGGATTCTTTTTATAGGCCAAGGTTCAAAGTAGTCTAAGGTTGTGTCTCAACGGGGTCTTTTATCATGGGAGCCCGATCTTGATATCTGGGGCAAAACAAATTCGTGGGTCAAGGTGTCGGTCTCAGGTTCAACTTCTATATTGTTTCCAGAAGGCACGCGCAACAATGATGATTTGGAAACAACGTGCAAAATTAGTCATGGCCACAGCCAGGTGGGCACTCAAGCATCCCGTTTATGGCATTGTGATACTACGGTTGGGAATTTACACAAACAGACCCAACGTTTCCAAATTATGTTCTTTCATCAGTTCAATGAATCCATCCATTCTTATCTCGGTTATTCAGGAAAATAAACTCTTAGCGTCAGTCCCTTGTTTCCAGAAGATATGTTTGCTCTCTACGAATGATTTATGCTTCCTAACCATAACATGCCGACCTTCGAGGTCTTTCCTTCTTTTTCCTTTTTGTTTTTTGTTTTTTTGTTTTTTTGTTTTTTTTTTTAAAATGATGTGTCTATCGAGGAAGGAGAGTATGCTGATGAAATTTTCTCATAACCATAAATGAGATTTTGGATGTTAGCATTTCGTTTCTAAACGACCATATAGAGGAAATACTAGGTGTCGTAACCTACCCTTCGGCGGGAGGGCGACGCGAGACTCGCGGGATGCGTGTTCCACGAAAGGAATACGCGCGGAGTCGCCACCAACGTTTATTTGAGGAAAACGTCGGAAAAACCGGAAAAGACGCGATCTACGAACTTTTAAGTTGAAAGGTTCGGGAGTTGTATTTACGCACGGGGAAGGTATTAGCACCCCACACGCCCGTCCCAAGGGACGGCAGCTTTTAATCGAATGTGCAAACATGACTTTGATTTTTTTGTTCCCTTTTATGTTCTTATATCCTTTATATCCTTTTTATATTTTTTTTTTCTTTTTTGTGGTCGACAAGGGTGTTTCCCTTTGCTCCTACGTATTCCTCAATTTGGGATGAGAAAATCAGACCTACGTAGTTCTTTCTTATCAAGTGATTCTTTTTTACTTAAGTGGTGATCATTTTAAGGCGTTGGACCTTAAAAATGATCCATTTTACTTAGTGAGAAATTGAAATGACAAACTTCAAAAGCCTATTTTGTGGACGAGCTTGACTAGGCGAGTTGATTTTAGCCTTAGTTTTACTTTAGTTATTAATCAATTTGGTTAAGAATGAGAAATCCCAAAGAGAAAACGTCCGATTGATTTTCCGCTTTATTTTACTAAAGATGTCTTTTTGATTATTATATTATTTTTTTACCTCTTTTTGATTTCCAACGTGGTTACGGCATGACCGAACGGTCGGAATTTATTTTAACCGAAGCTAATGGATAATACAATTCAAACGTTCGGCGAAAATCTATTTTATTTTTAAGTTAAGCGAGAGACGACTTAAGTAAAATGGCTTAAGCACGTCAACAGGGGGTATAAAAAGTAAACAAAACGAGAATCAAAATGCACGAAACACAATGTGGACCACTACGGGTACATAGAATGAATCGAAAAGCTTGGTTCGAGGCACTTACCCGTTGAAGATCGAAGAACGATGAAGAACGAATGAAGAACGTCGAAGAACGGTTCAAACCTTTGCGAGATTCCTCACGGAAAACGTTACGGAAACGTTTCGGAAGCGCCTCGGCTTAGATTTTCTTCACGGAAACAATTTTTCCAAGCAAATTCGAAAGAGAGAGAAGTGCCTAAGGGGCTGGGATCCCTTCCTTCTTCATTTCCTCCCCTATTTATAGCAAAATAGGGGAGGTGGTTGCCGCCCAGCTCGCCCAGGCGAGCTCAGCTCGCCCAGGCGAGCAGGGTTGTTTCCTCCAGAAGCAACCGCCTTCTGGAGGAATCTTCTGGAGGGCCCAAATGGGCCTGGGTGCTATTTGCACCCCCATTTTTACCAAGTTCACCCCCTCTGCTGTTTTTTTGGTGATTCTTTTTTCGTAAAGTTACGGAAACTTACGAATTTCGTAATGATACTTGTTTTCTTTCCGTAATGTTACGGAACCTTGCGAATTACATAATCATCCCCTTTTTTGACTTACGGAATGTTACGGAACCTCACTTAATTATGCAACGATGCTTCCTTTTGATTTCCGGTGTGTCACGGAAACTTACGGATTGTGCATCAATATTTTTTTGGTTTTCCGGCATGTCCTGAAATTTCACAAATTGCCTAATGATGGGTGCCAAGCACCTCACAAGGACCAAAGAATGGTCGCATGTCATCTAGCAAAGGTCCCCGGACGAAATTAGGGTATGACAGTTGCCCCTCTTTACTTGTCTTTTATTGGAGATAAAAGAAAAGTAAAGATAAGACACTAATTTCATCCCTCTCGATTTGACGAGAGTCGCGGGTGACCATAAAATTTCCGCATGTAAATGACTTTGTTGTTCCCGGAGGAACAAAAGGTGCAGAAGACTGTGTCAGCCCCTGCATGCTATCAAGCGTTCTGTCTTACAGATAGCAAAAGAATGGGTGCGAATAACCATAAGGTATCTCCGCGTATCATGGGTGCAGAATGACCAAACTTGGTCTCTGCTTGTCATCGGGCCCGCCGCCTCTGGATGACAAAAGGGTGCGAATAACCATAAGGTATTTCCGCGTATCATGGGTGCAGAATGACCAAACTTGGTCTCTGCGTGCCATCGGACACAACTGTGTCTGCCTAGCAAAGGGGTGCGGATAACCGTAAGGTATCTCCGCGTATCATGGGTGCAGAATGACCAAACTTGGTCTCTGCGTGCCATCGGACACAACTGTGTCTGCCTAGCAAAGGGGTGCGGATAACCGTAAGGTATCTCCGCGTATCATGTGTGCAGAATGACCAAACTTGGTCTCTGCGTGCCATCGGACACAACTGTGTCTGCCTAGCAAAGGGGTGCGGATAACCGTAAGGTATCTCCGCGTATCATGGGTGCAGAATGACCAAACTTGGTCTCTGCGTGCCATCGGACACAACTGTGTCTGCCTAGCAAAGGGGTGCGGATAACCGTAAGGTATCTCCGCGTATCATGGGTGCAGAATGACCAAACTTGGTCTCTGCGTGCCATCGGACACAACTGTGTCTAAATAGCAAAGGGGTGCGGATAACCGTAAGGTATCTCCGCGTATCATGGGTGCAGAATGACCAAACTTGGTCTCTGCGTGCCATCGGACACAACTGTGTCTGCCTAGCAAAGGGGTGCGGATAACCGTAAGGTATCTCCGCGTATCATGGGTGCAGAATGACCAAACTTGGTCTCTGCGTGCCATCGGACACAACTGTGTCTGCCTAGCAAAGGGGTGCGGATAACCGTAAGGTATCTCCGCGTATCATGGGTGCAGAATGACCAAACTTGGTCTCTGCGTGCCATCGGACACAACTGTGTCTGCCTAGCAAAGGGGTGCGGATAACCGTAAGGTATCTCCGCGTATCATGTGTGCAGAATGACCAAACTTGGTCTCTGCGTGCCATCGGACACAACTGTGTCTGCCTAGCAAAGGGGTGCAGATAACCGTAAGGTATCTCCGCGTATCATGGGTGCAGAATGACCAAACTTGGTCTCTGCGTGCCATCGGGCCCGCCGCCCCTGGATGACAAAAGGGTGCGGATAACCGTAAGGTGTCTCCGCGGGCTACCGGCTCTTGAGTTATGGCAACAAAAGGCGGTGTGGTCGACAAAAGCGAGGCTCTTGCTCCTACGTATCCTCCAATGAGGAACTCAGACCTACGTAGTTCTGGATAACTTGTGAGACTTGAAAAAGTCTCGGTGTTTTCTCCACTAAAATGCAAACATGCTTTAGCAAAGAGACAAATATTCCAACTGATTTAGAGCAGCATATGATTTTTTGAGTGAAAAACAATGCGTCTACCGGGGAAGGAGAGTCTGCTGATGAAATCTCCCATAACCATAAATGAGATTTTGGATGTTAGCATTTCGTTTCTAAATGACCATTTAGAGGAAACACTGGGTTCGACAAAAATAGAAGAAATCCACTCAAAGTGTATCAATCTTGCACAGGTAAGTGTTTCATCCTAATTCCGAACCATAGATATGTCATGACTTGACTTTGCAAATTATTTCCTATCAAATCAAAAATTACATGCGTGATCATGGATCAAATAGGACTTCCCTTGGGAATGGGTTCTTTTGGGGAGTTTTTCGGCTTTTATGTGTTTTTGGCTTTTGATTTTTCTGGCCTTTTTCTTTTTCTGTTTTTGTTTAGTGCGGGGCGAAAAAAAAGGTCGCCAGCGCACGGGATTTTGGTTGGTAATTAAAGGGAGAAGACCATTTTAGGTCGTGGTTTCCTTTCTTTTTTGTTTCATTTGGTGACAATTCTGTATTGTTCAGATATTGTCCGGTCCAAAGACCTCTCTGCACATTTCTTCTGTTTTCTTTCGATCCTTGATCAGAAGCTTTCTTTCCTTCTTTTCTTTTCCTTTTTCTTTCTCCCATTCTTTGATTGGGAATTTTCTTTCTCTTCTTTTTGCTTTCTCCCACTCTTTGATTGGGAATTTCCTTTCTTTTCTTTTTTGCTTTCTCTTTGATTGGAAATTTTCCTTCTTTTCTTTTTTGCTTCCGAGGGTAAGGATTGACATTCTCACCCTAGGTCAAGGTTTATGGTGAGTCAGGATTTTGGCTCAAGGTTTGTAGAATGGCTAGACATGATACATGTCAGGGTTTGGTTTGGTTCAAGGATAAAAGGGGTGCCCCACATTATTTCCATGACACAAATGCAAAAATGATGATTTGGAAACTTTATGCAAAACTGGTCATGCATGCATCTATGTGGACATTCAAGTGTCAAATCTTTATGGTCATGTGATGCTAGGGTTCAGGATTCATTTCCTCTAGTTTAAATCAACCCAATGTTTCCAAAATATGTTCTTTTATCAATTTGTGCATTCATCCGAGTCCATTTCGGGCGTCCGGGGAAATTTCACAGCATTCACCCTTCAGGTGTGGACACATTTTCCAAAAATTGGTTATGATCAATGAATTTTTTTCAAAGAAAAGTTGGAAATCGTCTCTTTTCAAAAGCATGTCGTTTTTTAGCTAGACAACTTATTTTCTCTTTTTCCACCTTTTTCCTTACTTGCCCCTTTTTTCCTTATTTGCTCTCTTTTTCTTTTCACTTTCTTTTCTTTTCTATTTCATTTTCTTTCCTTTTCTATTTTTATTTTTATCATGATTTTTTTGTTTATTTTACATATATTCTTTTGGACGATGTTCCTAAACGAAGAACTCTACACGGTTCCAGAATTTCAAACATCATCGATAGTAATGATATATAAATACTAACGCACCAATCTAAACAAAAATGTATGCGCTGTACAAATGACAATCGAAACAACAAAAACAAACATTAGTCTCTCAAGTCAAAACAATAACATAGAAAAAATGACAAAAGAAATATGAAAGAAAACATGAATCTGGGGATCTCCCAGTCACGTGTCTCCACTCCCTCCCAAGAAGTCAAGCAAATCAGCCATCTCCTCATCCTCGTGGGCTTCTTCTCCATCGCCGGGAGCTTCTGGGGGTGCCTCTCCTGCTTGGGCCTCGGGCCAATCTCCGGGCCATGCAACCTCTGCCCTGAACTGGTCTGGAGTAGGGCATGAAAAAGGAGCGAAGCCCTGGCTCTGCATGCTAAGGCTCATTTGGTACAGACAATCATGGGTCCGTACATGTGCTCGGTGGTTGGCTGCCTGCTGGCGAACCAAATGCCGTAAATACTGCTCCATGTCAAATGCCCCAGCCTGGCCAGCCTGATGAGGTGGTGGGGGCGCGCCTGCTGCCTGTGGAGCATCACCCTGAGCCTGTCTCTGGGTACAGTACTTCTCGATAAAAGCCCGGGTGATGGGCGGCCGAATCACCTTGGTAGGTGCAACGGGGACTCCGAACGATTGGCAGAGTCCTGTGATCAGTGCGGGGAATCCCAGGGCCCTGTTGGACTTATCTGGGTCCAAAGGGTGCCTAGTGGGCGCCATACCTGCAAAAATATAGATGGCATCAGCGATCAACTGAGCCACATGGATGCTCATCCGTGTCAGGATGGCGTACACCAGCTGGCACTTCGGCATGGGGAGGTCGGAATTATGATCGGTGGGCAGGATGTTGCTGAGGAGCAGAGTCATCCATATCTGAGTCAGGGTGGTCATGTTGGTGCGCATGATTCGCACTCGCCTTCCTGCAGCAGTCCGGGCAAAATCCTGCCCCGGTATACATAACAGCTGGGCGATGGCCTCCTCATCGAACCCATCAGACCGGTTCCTCCTCTGGCCATACTCGCATTCCTGGCCCTCTTCCAATACCATCGGATATCCCAGGAGCTGGCTGATAGCGTCGGCATCGAACGGGATCCACTGACCCCTAACCCAGGATCTCATGTCACGCACGCCTTCCTCTGTTGGCCAAGCATTGGCGTAAAACTCAAGGACTATTTCTGGATCAAACTTGGCCATGGGAGTAACCAGTGGTGCCCACCGCCGGCGCCCTATTTCCTCCTGGAAATCAGTATACTCGTCGTCCCTGAGCTGGACGCGTCGCTCCCGGAGAAACGACCATCCCTTGATGGCTTCGAAACGCTGCTGGTGTACAACGCTCCTAAAGCGGTGACTGTCGTACTCCGGGGCGGAACTAGTTCCTTCGGCCGCCTTGTCCTTCCTGGACCTCTTTGAGGCAAGCTTCCTCGGTGCCATTCCTGCGAAGGCAAACATTTGGAAAGTTAGTTTTAGTGGGACATTACTCTTAAAGCAAAAATGGCATATAACCTCTTCCCATAAATACAAACATCAATGTAAATTTAGAGCAAGCTTATGCGCATGTTTCCTTACGAACGTTCACTTGCGGAAGACATCCTATTAACCGAAAAAATGCACCCATATACAATCAAGGCAGCTTTGTTATTTACACGTACTTCCAAGGTGTATTTGTTACTTACATCACACACATCTCCTTGGCTAAATTCACATACATGCATACTCAAAGCATTTTGGGGTACCAAAAATTGCACATGTGCACATCTTGGCATTTCTAATACCTATTCATACGCAAACTTCATGATGAACCTTGACTACCCACACATTAAGGTGCTACATTTTCATGCTCTCTTCTTTTTTTTTTTTTTTTTTTTTTTTTTTTTTCAAATTCAAGCATATTTTCCTTTGCTGACTAAAATTGTATTCAAATTACATATTTTTTGTAATATGTTTTCTTCACATAACATGCAACACATTTATATACATTTTTTTTGTGAGACATTTTTGACTACCAAAAATTGTATATACAAAGGATACGGGGCTGCCTTGCAGCGACATTCCCTGCTTGTTTCGCACAGAGAAGGGTAACGATCGGTCGGTCGTGACTCCATCCCCGCTTGCGTTCATCCTTAAGTACCTGCAATTAATAAACAACCAAGTATGGCCAATCTTGACCGCATCATTACCCTACCTTGATTGGTTTCTGCCGTTCATGTTTTGTCTCCATTCCAGAAGGTAGTCCAAGGTGATCCTGCCCCTGTTTTACCACAACAATATACATGCGTATGTGTATGCGTATGCATGAATGTTTTCAAACGCAGAAAATTTAGGGGAAGTTGGTTCAGGTTCAATTCTAATTAAGCGCTTGTGGGATCCCATAAACTGAGCGGAAGGGCTCAGGTGATCACAGATTAATGCAAGGTGTGAAACTAACGTGAGGACTAAAAGCCTCGAATCCACGTTCATTTCTTTGAAAGATTGTAACGAGAGATACAACAGACAGGAAATCCCTGGGGGAAATCCAGAAAACGCATAAAGATAAAGAACATGCAGCGACATCCTTAATTGCCCCAGCTTCTAAGCATAATATCGTTTGACGACATCAGAGTTCACGGGTGAAGGTAGCTCTTCGCCATCCATGTTGGTAAGCACCAAAGCTCCTCCGGAAAAAGCCCTCTTCACGACAAAAGGCCCTTCGTAGTTCGGGGCCCATTTCCCTTGATGGTCCTTGACAGCATGGGACATTTTCTTTAGCACAAGGTCTCCCTCATGGAACTTGCGTAAGCGTACTTTCTTGTCGAATGCACTCTTCATTCTTTGCTGGTATAAGCGCCCATGACTCATGGCCGTTAAGCGCTTACCCTCAATGAGGTTGAGCTGATCGTAGCGTGTTTGAGCCCACTCTGATTCCTTTAATCCGGATTCTACCAAGATCCTTAATGACGGGACTTCTACCTCAAACGGTAACACCGCCTCCATCCCATATACCAATGAGAATGGCGTTGCCCCAGTTGACGTTCGCACTGAAGTCCGGTAACCGTGTAACGCGAATGGGAGCATCTCGTGCCAATCCTTGTATGACACGGTCATCTTTTGGATAATCTTTTTGATATTCTTATTGGCCGCTTCCACGGCTCCATTCATCTTTGGCCGGTAAGGCGTGGAATTGTGATGCTGGATTTTAAACTCCTCGCACATTTCTGCCATCATCTTATTATTCAGGTTGGTGCCATTGTCCGTGATAATCTTCCTTGGCAAACCATATCGGCAGATGATCTCTTTCTTAATGAACCTGACCACCACATTCCTCGTGACATTGGTATATGAAGCCGCCTCGACCCACTTGGTGAAATAATCTATCGCTACGAGGATGAAGCGATGACCATTCGAGGCCTTGGGCTCAATGGCCCCGATGACATCTATTCCCCACATGGAGAAAGGCCAAGGGGCGGACATGACATTCAGAGGATGTGGTGGGGCATTGACATTATCTGCGAATGCTTGACATTTGTGGCACTTCCTCACATGGACACAACAATCACTTTCCATGGTAAGCCAGTAATAACCTGCTCTTAAGATCTTCCTGGCCATAGCATGCCCGTTGGCGTGTGTTCCAAACGAGCCCTCATGGACTTCCTCGATCATGTGATTTGCCTCCTTGGCATCCACACATCGCAGGAGTGTCATGTCGTGATTTCTCTTATACAGTGTGCCTCCGCTCATGAAGAAACTGGCTGCCAACCTCCTCAATGTCCTTTTATCGTTGTCGGCAATCTCTGGCGGGTATTCTTTGCTTTCGACATATCGCTTGATGTCGTAATACCAGGGCTTTCCGTCCCGTTCCTCTTCCACTTGGCAACAATGCGCGGGTTTGCCACGACACTGAAATTCAATGTAGGGTAGGTCCCCGTGCGGTGTTAGCTGGAACATAGATGCCAATGTAGCAAGTGCATCCGCCATTTGATTTTCCTCGCGGGGAACATGATGGAAGGAAATCTCATCGAAGGTCTTAGCCAATTCCTTGATATAGGCTTTGTAGGGTATCAGCTTGGGATCTCTAGTTTCCCATTCTCCTCTCAGCTGATGGATTACCAACGCTGAGTCGCCGTACACCTTGAGTAGTTTGACATCGGAGTCAATTGCTGCCTGGACGGCTAGGGCACATGCTTCATATTCGGCCATGTTGTTGGTGCAGTCGAATCCTAGCCTGGCTGTGAAAGGTACACATTGATTGTCCGGAGAGATCAACACTGCCCCAACGCCATGACCTAGAATGTTTGACGCTCCGTCAAACCATACAGTCCATTTGTCCCGATCTTCGTCCAACTTTTCCTCGAACAAGGCCATGATGTCCTCATCCGGGAATTCCGGATGCATGGGCTGGTAGTCATTAAGAGGCTGTTGAGCCAAATAATCTGCCAAAGCGCTTCCTTTTATCGCCTTTTGGGTGACGTAGACTATATCAAACTCAGATAGCAAGACTTGCCACCGGGCGATTCGTCCTGTGAGAGCTGGCTTTTCAAAGATGTACTTAACCGGGTCCATTTTGGATATCAACCAGGTAGTATGACTCAGCATGTACTGCCTTAGGCGATGGGACGCCCATACTAAAGCACAACACGTTCTTTCGAGCAAGGAGTAATTCATCTCACAGGTCGTGAACTTCTTACTTAGGTAGTAAACAGCGCGCTCTTTCTTCCCGGATTCGTCATGTTGCCCCAGCATACACCCCATTGACTCGTCCAAGATTGTCATGTACAAAATGAGAGGCCTTCCAGGTACTGGTGGCATAAGCACGGGAGGATTCATTAGGCACTTTTTGATCCTTCCAAAAGCCTCTTGGCAATCCTCATTCCACCGATCAGTTTGGTTTTTGCGCAAGAGTTTAAACAACGGCTCACAAATGGCGGTGAGCTGCGATATGAATCTGGCAATATAATTTAAACGCCCCAGGAAACCTCGGACTTGCCTCTCTGTACGGGGTTCCGGCATCTCAAGGATAGCCTTCACTTTTTCGGGGTCTACCTCTATCCCTTTCTGGCTTACAACGAAACCAAGCAATTTCCCTGATTTGACCCCAAAGGTACACTTAGCGGGGTTCAACCTTAATTGATATTTCTTAAGCCTTTCGAACAACTTCCGCAGGTTGACAAGGTGTTCTTCCTCAGATTTAGATTTAGCAATTATGTCGTCCACGTAGACCTCGATCTCTTGATGCATCATATCGTGGAACAAAGCTACCATGGCCCGTTGATAAGTTGCCCCGGCGTTCTTGAGTCCAAAGGACATCACCTTGTAACAGAACGTTCCCCACAGGGTGACGAAAGTAGTCTTTTCCATATCCTCGGGCGCCATCTTTATCTGATTGTAACCAGAGAAACCATCCATGAAGGAAAATAAAGCGAAACTGGCCGTGTTATCTACGAGGATATCGATGTGTGGTAACGGAAAATTGTCCTTGGGACTGGCCCGATTCAGGTCCCGGTAATCTACACACATTCGTACTTTCCCACCTTTTTTAGGAACTGGTACGATGTTGGCAACCCATTCTGGATACCGAGCGACGGCCAGAAATCCAGCGTCAAACTGCTTCTTCACTTCTTCTTTTATCTTCAAGGACATCTCGGGCTTCATCCTCCTCAACTTCTGTTTTACTGGGGAACACCCGGGATTTAGAGGCAATCGGTGCTGCACAATGTCAGAACTCAAACCGGGCATATCTTGGTATGACCAAGCAAAGATGTCTTGGTAGTCTTTTAGCAGGGTTATTAATTCTTCACGGATAGGTGCGGTAATGCCTGTACCTATCTTTACTTCCCTCTTTCCACTGCCAATTCCTAAGTCTACTAGCTCTGTTTCTTCTTGATGAGGCCCCATTTCTTGGTCCTCTTGGGCGACCATTCTTTCTAGCTCCGAAGGAAGTCCCACATCCTCATCTCCTTCATCTTCCGTTTGGTTCATTTCTTGCTCGAAGTTGATAGACGGGTCCCAGGTATTAGTACCTTCGGGGGACTCGTCATCGAATCTGCCGTTTTAGAAAAAGAAGTAAACATGCAAATGAATGAGAATGGGTAGAGACTAGGAACAGATGAAGAAAGATCCTTGTATTATAAATTCAAAAACAAAAGACACAAAGCCTTAACAAAATGAAAACTCTAAAGCCTAGGCCCAACTATAGAGCTTTTAAAACCGTAAAGGTTTACATTATGCTCGTTGCGTAAATGCCGGGGCGTTCCTCCACTCGCCAATTTCCCAGCTGGAAATCAGGAGGGCATGGTCGGACCAAATCCAGAGTTCTTGGAACATCATCTTCACATATCGCGACCACTTGACCTTCGTCTCCCAGACCCGCACTTATAAAGCTTCTACTTATGTGGCAGGGCGGGTTTCCTTCACTTTCTTGTTTCCAACGCGAGCTCTGACCACTGTTCTTCCTTCCCGCGATGCTTCTTTTCATGTCCGCCTGAGTGGGCTTATATCCTAAACCATACTTCCCACGATTCCCTTGGGTTTTTATCAGACTAGTTATGCCGCCATTGTCTTTGCCTAAACCCATCCCGGGTTCATAACCGTTCCCCAACATAACTCGGGCCATCATTACCGCCGCCTCGGACAGACAAGGTTGCCCAAAGAGGGAGTCCACGGAGGAAATGCTGACCACCTCAAAAGATTGGAAAGCGGTTTCTAACGATTCTTCTGCGGCTTCCACATAAGGCATGGAGGATGGGCAGCTTACCAAGATATCTTCCTCGCCTGACACGATGACCAAGTGCCCCTCCACTACGAATTTCAGCTTTTGGTGGAGTGTGGAAGGCACAACACCCACTGAGTGGATCCACGGGCGCCCCAACAGGCAACTGTAGGGTGGGTTAATGTCCATTATCTGGAAAGTGACTTGACAGGTGTGAGGGCCTATCTGTACAGGGAGATCGATCTCTCCCCTAACCTCTCGACGAGTGCCGTCGAAGGCCCGAACCACCATTGAACTTGGTTTTAAATGGGAAGCATTGAATGGTAACTTGTCCAAAGTGCTCTTAGGCATCACGTTTAAACTGGAACCATTATCGATGAGTACCTTGGCCACGATATGGTCCATACACTTGACTGATACGTGTAAAGCCTTATTATGCCCTCTCCCCTCGGCGGGGATTTCCTCTTCGGCGAAGGCAAGATAGTTGTTGGCAGTGATATTGTTGACCAGCCCTCCGAAACCTTCTACCGAAATATCTTGGGCCACGTGAGCCTCGTTCAGCACTTTTACTAGCAGAGCCCGATGAGGCTCGGAGCTCATAAGTAACTCTAGCAGCGAGACCCTAGCCGGGGTTTTGTTGAGCTGTTCGATAACCTTGAATTCACTCTGCTGAATTATCCGAAGGAACTCGCTGGCTTCCTCTAGCGACACCTCCTTTCTACCATCCCTTCTCTCTGGGGGCCCCTTTGCTGAAATATCTTTATTCGAAGCGTGGGGTGCTTCGCCATCTTGTTCCTCCACCACTTTTCCTTTTCCCTTGACGTCGGCGGGTTGGACCGGTAGGTCCGGAGGTGCGAACACACGACCACTACGGGTCACACCACTCAGTCCCGTGATATTTGTTACTTTAGCCGACAGCGAGCTGACGTCTGTGACTTCTTCTTCCTTCTTCTCCGGAGGTGTATATCTCCACGGGACCGCGTGACTATCTTGATACGGGAAAGGAACAGGTTTGGCCATTAAGGGGTACCCGGGCTTTTGCGAGGCTGCACTTTTAGTGAAGTATATCACCAAAGGTTTGGGCTTCACGACACCGCTCCCCTCCGTAGATTGCATGCATATGTGCTGCTCTTCTTTTCCTTCAATGCCGACTTCTAGTCGACCTTGGTCTATCATCCGCTGTAACAATTCCTCTACTTCCAAACACGTCTCCATGTCATGCATCTCGCCGGGATGTAGCAGACAGGAATCCTCCTTACACCCACTATGGGGAATTACACCTCCCTTTTGTAGGGCCTCAAAGATAAACCTCCTAGGGGTTGCCACATCTCTCAATGGTTTAGACCTGTGGGGCCTATCGGATTCAACTGCATTAACTGCTCCCCCTCCATGATTGGCGAGCGGATTGGTCCTCACATTGGGCCGATCCTCTTGGAAAGTCAGCCATCCGGCATCCATTAGATGTTGGACCTTGTATTTAAGGGCCAAGCATTTTTCGATGGAATGCCCCGGGGCACCCCCATGGTACTTGCAAGTTGCATTAGGGTCATACCACTTCGGGAAAGGGGGTTCGAAGACCCTTCCGGGAGTTACCACGGCCAAATGATTGGCGATGAGGGATGGTAGAAGATCTTCGTACGTCATTGGGAGCGGGGTGAATTCCGGCAACGGTCTCGGAGGGAAGTTCCTTGTCGTGTTGGAATTACCGGCCGGTCGAGTCGCGTTCGGAGTTGGAACTTGGGGAGCTTCCCTCTGGGTGGGTGCCTTAGGCTGCACGGGTGTCGAGCTAGAGGCGTTCCCAGCATGAGCCGAGAAGCTTGGGTGATGTTGCGCGTACTGATGGGTACCATGAGGTGTTTGCTGGGGTTTGACCCATGCGGGTGTTGAAGAGACGGCATGGGCATCTCCTTCCTTCCTTTTTGCCCCTGTTGCCCCGATTCTTTTGGCGTTCACGTTTGTGGAGGAAACGTAATCAAACTTTCCTCTCTTCAATCCCACCTCGATTCTTTCCCCGGCAAACACCAGATCCGCAGAGCTGGACGGCATGTAACCCACTAGCTTCTCATAGTAGAACACTGGCAGAGTGTCTACCATCATGGTGATCATCTCTCTTTCAACCATGGGAGGAGCTACTTGTGCCGCCAAATCCCTCCATCGCTGCGCATATTCTTTAAAGGTTTCACCCTCTTTCTTGAACATATTCTGCAGTTGAGTACGGTCCGGAGCCATATCAGAATTGTACTGATACTGCCTTAGGAAGGCGGTAATCAGATCCTTCCAAGTACGGATACGGGAAGCTTCCAAATTAGTGTACCACACTACCGCAGCTCCGGCCAAGCTATCCTGAAAGAAGTGTATCAACAGCTTTTCGTCTTTAGAATGGGCGCCCATCTTACGGCAGTACATTTTGAGATGGTTTTTGGGACAAGTCGTCCCTTTATACTTGTCGAAGTCCGGCACTTTGAACTTCGGGGGAATAACAACATCGGGTACTAAGCAAAGATCCGTCATGTCTGCAAATGGATAGTCCCCAAATCCTTCCACAGCCCTCAATCTTTCCTCAAGGAGATCTAGCTTCCTCCTTTCTTCAGTTGCCGGGGGTGGCCCTTCCATAGACAAAACTATTGGCGATGCTGCGAGGTTGGGTTGAGGCAACGTGCCCGGTGCCGGCCCTTCGGGGATCGGGGGATAAAACTCGACATCCCTCCGAGCATAATCTTGAGGGTCTTTATGGACTTCGTCGGGCTGCTGAGGAGGCTCCTTTTCATGGATGGGAGAAGCAATGTGGCCCGCATCTTCTTGCAAGATGGGTGGTGAATAGTTGGGCGGCAGTCCATAAGGGTAAGCCGCTCGGTTGTATCCCAGGTGAGGGCTGCCATCGTGCCCCAGTGTGTCCCTTCCCCGTCCTACTATGTTTGAGGGAGGATTGTGCGTAGTTGCCAAGGGAGTCGGGTCTGCTTCGGCAGCCGAACTGACAGCGGCGGCAGTGGCCGCGTTCTTCTCCATGAGCTGTTTCATACCTAACATGGCCTCCATCATGGAGGCCATTTGTTCTTTCAGAGCCGACATGTCGGCTTTCATCTGTTCCTGCGTCTCCTCTTGATCACCCATCGTTCTAGATTTGGATCTGGTGCGATAGGGATCCCTTGCGGCGCGTTTAGTTATGGTGTTTTCCCTAAAAAACCAAACGTGAGGAGTGGGTAAAAAAGAAAATGCATGCTAGAGATGAGATGTAGGAGTGATTTGATTTGCACAAGTTTTTTGGAGTAGGAACATGGGACCAACTCATTTTATTTCAAAAAGGAAGTCATATCTAGTCAAGGTCTAAGAGACCATACAAGTTTCCTAACGATTTCTAATTATGTGGGCCATTAAGTCTATCATATGCTGACAATAGCCGAGAAGCCCATGAATCT
The DNA here is from genome assembly GCF_000004515.6 of Glycine max. NCBI lineage: Eukaryota > Viridiplantae > Streptophyta > Magnoliopsida > Fabales > Fabaceae > Glycine > Glycine max. The sequence goes on from NC_038251.2 coordinate 32,497,703, forward strand.
CTTCGGGGGTGGAGTAGGTGTCTGCCATCGCCTTGGCCTTGGCTAACAATCGGGGAAGTTCTTGACTCCCGTTCAAGGTAAGAGCGAACCGATCCATCCACATGGTTGCCTCTTGGTGTAAAGAGTCGATCACCCTTCCTCTAGCCTCTTTTTCCGCATATACTTGGGCATACTCATCCGCGATTCTATGCTCGTGGGCCGTGGCTAGACCCAACTCTTCTTCGTACTTGGCGATGATAGCTAACATGTTGGTCTCTGTCTCGCATAAACGCTGAGACAAGCTTCTTTTGGACCTTGAACAAGCAATCAACTCCTCTTTCAGAACCATGCTATGTGCTCGCGACCGGTCCCTTTCTTCCCTTCGCAACTTGAGTTCACTATTGCTACCCCATAGAGCTCCGCGAAATTTGTTCCGGCCATACTCTTCCTTGCGAGCCCTCTTGGTCTCTCGTTCAAGGGCCCTTGCGGTAATTGCATTCTCTTCCCGTAACCCGGCACACTCCTTCCGAACGTGTGTAGCAGCCAACTTGAACTTCTCCTTGGTGAGTTTTGCCTTTCCTAACTCGCTTTTGAGAGCTTGGACTTCCTTGTCCTCTTCCGGTGCTTCAAAATTCTCTTCGCTGACGACTTTTAACTTGGCGAGCCAATCTAAACCTCGTATGCGAACTTTCAGCCATTCGTGGTACCCACCAATGATGCCATTACGAATGCCTCTAAGCTCTTGATCTTTCCTTAACGGGGTTTCCCATGCCTTATGGATTCTTTGTATAGTCTTGGAATTTTGTGCGCCGAGATCCCTCATAAGGAAAGGAGACATGCTTTCTTCCGTCGGTGCTCCCCTCATGGGGTACCCTAGTTGTCTTATAGCGAGCGTGGGATTGTAATTAATACAACCCCTCGTTCCTACCAGCGGAATGTTTGGGTATCTTCCACATGAGAAAAGGACTCCTTCTTTTCCTTCCTTCCATAGGGGGAACCAACTGATTGTTCTACCTCCTATCCCGGCCAAGAGCTGGTCCCAATCCATTCTCCCCTTTTCAGTGCACGAGCGATGACTCAGGAGCGGACATGGATGTCTTGTGTCTTGTTGGAACAAGTGTGAAACCAACCAAACACAGAGGGCGGGTAAGCAACAGATGATCCGTGCGCTACTCTTCTCGCACCTTCGGTCAAATGTGTCAAATAGATCTGCCAAGACAGCTACCACCGGACTTTCCTTACTATGGTGGTAGGCAAGGAAAGCGTCGATTGCTGCTAGGTCTATCAAACCATCCACGTTTGGAAAGAGGACGACCCCAAAAATTATTAAAGCTAACACATCCATAAACGGGACCCAGTCTCCTTGATTGGCCATACCCCTCGCCCTGTCTTCTAGGTACTTCTGTGGTAGGCCCGCTATGCCGTTCCGAGTCTGTTTTATGCGGTCCAAACCTCTGGCTGAATCCTTGACCACAGTTGCAATTCTGCTCAAAGAGGGGAGACACCCGGAGGAAAGATATGGTTTCCTTCCCCCGAGAGGACATCCTAGAATTTCCTCAAATTCTTCAATGGTTGGTACTAATTGGAAGTCCCCGAATGTGAAGCATCTCAAAGGCTGGTCGTAGTATTGGGTAAGTGATGCAATGGCTTCTATGGACACCTCTGCTATGGTCAACTCTAAGATCTTTCCGTAAGTCCTGCGGAAGGCTTGCATTTGGAGGGGTTCCATCAACCGCCCTAATTCCTTGATGCTGGTGGTATTTGGGCTTTTGACCTTGACTTGGTAGAACCTCTTGCCGGTTTGATTTGTTCCCATGCTTACTAAAGTGAGATAAAAGCTGGTGCAAATCAAAACTCCGATATCTCATGGGTGGAATGGATGAATGCATGATGGAATGCATATGACACAGATGCAATCTAGGAATGCGGGGGTCCGGGGAATTTGTCCCCTTCTTAGATACGACGTCTAGGGGTAGCAAAATGCCCCAACGCACGTTTTTAAGAAGGCGACACGGACCCTCCGTTGGTTTGTTTACAGTAGGGATCAAGACAGAACCCATATGCAATGCCTATGCAAAAGACACAATGCGGGAATGTACACAGTATGACAATATTTACTGAACATAAGCAAAAGGGTATATGATACTCATGCATGGCAGTGAAAAATGGCACGCAGCGTGTTTGCTTCGTGCCCCTATTTAAAGGACCTATAAGGGAGAGAACTAACTAGGCTTTTAGCAATAATCCCCAAGGTAGTTATATCTCTCTTGATGGTTTCTAGAGGTATCATCCCCTTTGAAGAACATATTGTAGCAGTAGGGACTACTAGCAACAATAGGTTTTCAAAGAGAAAAGCTCTAGATGAGGGTTCACTGTAATCAAGCAAGTCGGAGACCTAGCATGATCACAGATTCACCTCCACTCCTTATGTTCCCATGAACCCGGGTATAGGGCCCTTTTTCACTCACAGTGTGTGCAAATAGTGTTGGTGTTTGTGTGCATCAAATGAATAAATATTTACCTCATGCATACATTCTAAAACACACTAAAAGCAACAAAATAGTTTATATACATAAGAACATAAGATAAATAAAGGGAAACCAACAAAGGAGAAAGTCATGATAAAACATTGCACAAGATTAAATGGCCTAACTCTCTAAAAAAAATCCCCAGTGGAGTCGCCAACTGTCGTAACCTACCCTTCGGCGGGAGGGCGACGCGAGACTCGCGGGATGCGTGTTCCACGAAAGGAATACGCGCGGAGTCGCCACCAACGTTTATTTGAGGAAAACGTCGGAAAAACCGGAAAAGACGCGATCTACGAACTTTTAAGTTGAAAGGTTCGGGAGTTGTATTTACGCACGGGGAAGGTATTAGCACCCCACACGCCCGTCCCATGGGACGGCAGCCTTTAATCGAATGTGCAAACATGACTTTGATTTTTTTGTTCCCTTTTATGTTCTTATATCCTTTATACCCTTTTTATATTTTTTCCTTTTTTGTGGTCGACAAGGGTGTTTCCCTTTGCTCCTACGTATTCCTCAATTTGGGATGAGAAAATCAGACCTACGTAGTTCTTTCTTATCAAGTGATTCTTTTTTACTTAAGTGGTGATCATTTTAAGGCGTTGGACCTTAAAAATGATCCATTTTACTTAGTGAGAAATTGAAATGACAAACTTCAAAAGCCTATTTTGTGGACGAGCTTGACTAGGCGAGTTGATTTTAGCCTTAGTTTTACTTTAGTTATTAATCAATTTGGTTAAGAATGAGAAATCCCAAAGAGAAAACGTCCGATTGATTTTCCGCTTTATTTTACTAAAGATGTCTTTTTGATTATTATATTATTTTTTTACCTCTTTTTGATTTCCAACGTGGTTACGGCATGACCGAACGGTCGGAATTTATTTTAACCGAAGCTAATGGATAATACAATTCAAACGTTCGGTGGAAATTTATTTTATTTTTAAGTTAAGCGAGAAACGACTTAAGTAAAAATGGCTTAAGCACGTCACCAGGGGGTATAAAAAGTAAACAAAACGAGAATCAAAATGCACGAAACACAATGTGGACCACTACGGGTACATAGAATGAATCGAAAAGCTTGGTTCGAGGCACTTACCCGTTGAAGATCGAAGAACGATGAAGAACGAATGAAGAACGTCGAAGAACGGTTCAAACCTTTGCGAGATTCCTCACGGAAAACGTTACGGAAACGTTTCGGAAGCGCCTCGGCTTAGATTTTCTTCACGGAAACGATTTTTCCAAGCAAATTCGAAAGAGAGAGAAGTGCCTAAGGGGCTGGGATCCCTTCCTTCTTCATTTCCTCCCCTATTTATAGCAAAATAGGGGAGGTGGTTGCCGCCCAGCTCGCCCAGGCGAGCTCAGCTCGCCCAGGCGAGCAGGGTTGCTTCCTCCAGAAGCAACCGCCTTCTGGAGGAATCTTCTGGAGGGCCCAAATGGGCCTGGGTGAATACACCCCCTCTGCTGTTTTTTTGGTGATTCTTTTTTTCGTAAAGTTACGGAAACTTACGAATTTCGTAACGATACTTGTTTTCTTTCCGTAATGTTACGGAACCTTGCGAATTACATAATCATCCCCTTTTTTGACTTACGGAATGTTACGGAACCTCACTTAATTATGCAACGATGCTTCCTTTTGATTTCCGGTGTGTCACGGAAACTTACGGATTGTGCATCAATATTTTTTTGGTTTTCCGGCATGTCCTGAAATTTCACAAATTGCCTAATGATGGGTGCCAAGCACCTCACAAGGACCAAAGAATGGTCGCATGTCATCTAGCAAAGGTCCCCGGACGAAATTAGGGTATGACACTAGGTCCAACAAAGATAGGAGAAAATCACTCAAAGTGTATCAATCTCACACAGGTAAGTGTTTTATCCTAATTCCGAACCATAGATATGTCATGACTTGATTTTGCAAATCATTTCCTATCAAATCAAAGATTACATGCGTGATCATGGATCAATAGGACTTATTTTGGGAATGGTTTTTAGGTGGGGAATTTGGCTTCGAGTGTTTTTTCCCTTTTTATCTTCTGTTTTTGTTTAGTGCGTGGCGAGAAAGTCGCTAGTGCACAGGATTTTGTCGGCAATCAAAGGGAGAGGACCACTTTAGGTCGTGGTTTCCTTTTTCTTGTTTACTTGGTGACAATTCTGTATTGTTTAGATATTGTTTGGTCCAAAGACCTTTCTATATATTTCTTCTGTTTTCTTCCGATCTTTGATCGAGAACTTTCTTTTTTTTTTCTTTTTTTTTCTTTCTCCCACTTTTTGATTGGGAATTTTTCTCTCTTTTTTTTGTTGTTTTCTGAGGGCAAGGATTGACATTCGCACCCTAGGTCAAGGTTTATGATAAGTTGGGATTTTGGATCAAGGCTTGTAGAACGGGTGGTCATGATATATGTCAGGGTTTGGCCAACGGTTCGGGGATAAAGGGGATGTCCTACATTATTTCCATGATACACATGCAACAATGTTGATCAGGAATTTTTATGCAAAACTGGTCATGCATGCACCCATGTGGACACTCAAGCATCAAGTTTTTATGGTCATGTGACACTAGGGCTCAGGATTCATTTTCCCTATTTTAAGTCAACCCAGTGTTTCCAAAATATGTTCTTTTATCAAATCATGCATTCATCCGAGTCCATTTTGGGTGTTCGGGAAAATTTTCACAGCATTCACCCTTCAGGTGTATACACATTTTTTTCAAAAACTGGTTAAGATCAGTAAAATCTTTCAAAGAAAAGTTGGAAATTATCCTTTTTCACAAGCATGTTGTTTTTTTAGCTAGACAACTTTTTATTTTTTATTTTTATTATTATTTTTTTTCTTGCTCGCCTTTTATTTTTTATGAGGCATTTTGCTACCTAAACATACGTATATTTTTGTGAGGTATTTTGCTATATACATGCGTGTCCAAGGTATCTTGCTACCTAAACATACATACATACATATATATATATATATATATATATATATATATATATATATATATATATATATATATATTGTGAGGTATGACTACCTTCCGAGCTTGTGCTTGTTTTATTTAAATTCCTAGGATCATGAGCAACTAGGTGTGTCCTGCTATGACTTGAGAAACAAAAGTGATCAAATAACAAGAAGAAATTTAAAAGGTACTAGGTTGCCTTCTAGTAGCGCTTCTTTAACGTCTTGAGCTGGACGCGTGATGGCTTGTCAGTCACGGACCTAGTACTTTGCTTACCTTTGGCTTTGGACTTGGTCGCCTATTGGTCGGCCATGTGTCGTAGGCAACGCTCTAACCTTTTTGTTTAGAGGTGATGGCGATGCGTCTGTTGCCTGCTACCAGCCATCCCCAGGCTGCTGTGGTGTTTCGCCCTACGCCTGCCTGGGGACGCAATACTTCTTGATGAAAGATCGATTAGTAGGGGGCCTGATAACCTTGCTGGGGGCGACAGGCACTCCGTAGAACTGACAGAGGCCTGTAATTAGAGCTTGGAAACTTTAAGACCTTGTTGGACTTCTTTGGGTCCACTGGGTGTCTTGCGGGCGGGGTCCCTGCAAACAATAGATGAAATCAGAAATCAGTTGAGCGATGTGCATACTTACCTATGTCATGATAACGTGACCTTGCCGGGGGAACGGGCACCCTGTAGGACTACAGAGGCCCGTAACCAGAGCTGGAAACCCCAGGACCCTGTTGGACTTCTTCGGGTCCACTGGGCGTCTTATGGGCGCGATCCCTGCAAACAATAGATGACATCAGAAATCAATTGAGTCATATGCATACTTACCTATGTCATGATGACGAGACCTTGCCGGGGGAACGGACACCCTGTAGGACTACAGAGGCCCGTAACCAGAGCTGGAAACCCCAGGGCCCTGTTGGACTTCTTTGGGTCCACAGGGTGTCTTGTGGGCGCGATCCCTGCAAACAATAGATGGTATCAAAAATCAGTTGAACCATATGTATACTTACCTATGTCACGATGGGATGACCTTGCTGGGGGAACGGGCACCCTGTAGGACTGACAGAGGCCTGTAACCAGAGCTGGAAACTCCAGGGCCCTGTTGGACTTCTTCGGGTCCACTGGAAGTCTTGTGGGCGCGATCCCTGCAAACAAATAGATGACATCAGAAATCAATTGAGCCATGTGCATACTTACCTATGTCATGATGGCACAGACCAACTGATACATCTACAGGGGGAGATTGGCATTGTGGTCACTGGGCAGAATGTTGCTAAATAGCAATGTCATCCATATCCATGTAAGAGTGGTCATGTTGGTGCGCATGATCCGCACTCGTCTTTTTGCAGCTGCACAGGTGAAATCTTGCCCCGGTATGCATAGTAGATGCGTGATAGCCTCCCTCTCTGAATGTGCTCGCACAGTTGGTCGCCCTCCAATATCAGGGGGTGGCCCAGGAACTGATAAAAGGAAACTACTGGCCCCTTAATCGGGAGCGCAAGTCTCGGTGAAGCATTTAAGGGCAAAGGACCTTATATTCTCTTAAGGTGTGGATATGGAGCACACTGAAAATGAGGACGCATAGCCCTCTAAAGGCGAGGATGTGCAGTCCTCTAATGGCGAGGACATATAGTCCTCTAAAGGTGATAGGTACTAGTACCCAAGGTTCCACCTTTATAAGAAAGCAAGAGATCGACTCATCGAGAGGGCCGGTCATCCAAAAAGGTTGGACACGAGATATAGGAAATCTATGCAGTTAACATGATTTTTAGAGATGCAAACACATGCAACCTTTGTCGTGAAATTTGGTAATGCTGACCTCATATGAAACAATGCAATGCAATGGAAAGTTGTACAATGTTCATGACATTCTTTCCCTATTTTGTGATTTTTGATTTTGATTTAATTTTTTTGGAAAACACAGATTGACTGCTCTTTTGAAAAAGGTGATAATTCATGCAACCTTATCCTATCTTTTGCAAATCTCTCCGGGAACTCCTTCAGAGTGTATGTTCTATTTGATTTAGTCACTTGACCATTTTGGAGTGATGGCAATGGAGCCGTTTGACGTTTAATCATACTATTGAAATTCCAGGGTTTGTCTCCCCCTTTTTTTTTCTCTTGTTTAAAAACATCGACGGGTGAGAACTTTTGATCTGCCCCTATGTTCACTTGAGACTCATGCACGATGCCCCTCATTGCCCCAGCGTAAGGCTTTGAGGTACCAATTGTTATCTTTCGTCATGACCTTGTAGCTGGGAACCTATTGGGTGAGAACTTCTAATCTGCCCCTAGGTTCGCTTGAGGTTTTTGCATGGTGCCTTTCATTGCCCCAGTGTAGGGTTTAGTGGTACCAATTGTTGTCTTGTTTTCACAACCTCGTAGTGAGGAAGAATGAAAGATGCAGTTGATTCTTGCAAAAAGAATTTTCCAAGGACGAGAAATAGTTGAAGGATTTTTCAGTTGATGGATTAAGTCAAATGACACCTATGTAGAAGCAAGATGTTTTGATGTCTTGATGATGCTAAAGGATCAAGTGCTTCTAAGTTTTATTCAAGACAAGAATCCAAGAAAATCAAGATATATGATCAAGTTGATCTCTAGAATCTTTAGGAAGAAGTTTCCAAATTGAAAAAACAAAAGGTTTGACCAAAGAATTCTATCATTTCAAATTGAGATTTTCTCTCTGGTAATCGATTACTAGCAGCTGAAAATGTTTATCACAGTCACTAGAAATTTGAATTCAAAATTTATAATGTGTAATTGATTACGCATGGATGGTAATTGATTACCAACAGTTTATTGAACGTTTTAATTCAAATTTTAAAGCCTGTAATCGATTACACAAGTCTTGTAATCGATTACCAAAGGGGATTTTCAGGAAATAATTTCTAAGAGTCACATCTATTCAAATGTTTTATGAATGGCCATCAAAGGTGACATGGAAACACGAATTTAAAGAGAGTTTTCATTGCCCAAAAATTTTTATCCTCTCGAAAGATTAAGAGTTTTTCTGAACTGAAATGTCTTGGTCAACCACTTGCATATTCAATAAGGAATTTTGATTGATCTTCATTGTACAATCTATCTCTTTTAAGAGAGATCTCTTCTTCTCTTCTTCTTATTTCTGAAAAGGGATTAAGAGACCGTGGGTCTCTTGTTGTAGAGGACTCCTGAACACAAGGGAAGGGTTGTCATTGTGTGGTTCAGACTTTGTAAAAGGAGTTTTACAAAGAGAGTGGAAAATCTCAAGTGGGTTGCTTGAGGACTGGACGTAGGCACGGGAAATGGCCGAACCAGTATAAATCAAGTTTGCATTCCTCTCTTCCCTTAAACTTCTTTTAATTATTTCTATTTATCTTTTGCTTTAAAGAAGTTTATTTTGAATTATCTTTTGAGTAATTCATGTTAAGGGTGCATTGTTAATCCGAAAAGAGAGAGTGAAAGTTTAATTGGGGAATAGTCTTTGTATCTTAATTCAACCCCTTTTTTTTCTTAAGGTAACTGAGGCCATTTGTCCAACATCCTATTCTTGATAACTCACTTCTCTCTAAAAAGACAAACTTTCCGGAATGATAAAATGAGGTCACATGAACGTCTTGAAAACACAATCAATCAAATGTTTTTTTTTTCTTTTTGAACTCTTTTTTTTTATTTTTATTTTGAAGCTTATCTGTTTTGAGCTTTACTCGTTGTTTTACGGCACCCCCACCAACGTGCAAGACGAGTAATCTCTAATTGAACGGTCTTGGAAGTCCAAACTCTGGAGCACAGGTCGCTTGAGCAAACAGACCCACATTCCGGTGAAAGTTGAATAAGTAAAGATGCGTTTGTGAGAGGATGAGGGACAAAGATATCAACTTTATCCATTTCATTTAACATTGTAACTGTGGTTGACAAACTTGAAAATCCTGATGAGTCATTAGAGACATCTAACAACATCTTTCAAAATTGCGCCATGTGTGGCATCTCTTGTCAATGCCAGGATTTACACGCGATTCTCCTCAAATTTCAGCCAGCCTGCATCAATTAGACCTTGCACCTTACGCTTCAGAGCCCTACAATGCTCAATGGAATGCCCCGGAGCTTCTCCGTGACAAGCACACGTTGCGTTCAAGTCGTATTCTCGGAGAAATGGAGGTTGATGAACCTTGGCTAGGGTTATGGCTACCATTGAATTATCAAGTAGATATGGGAGCAGGTCAGCATAGGACACTGGAATTGGGGTGAATTCTACAGGCTTTCTTGCTGCGAAATTCATTTCTTGGTTGGTGTTTTTGGTTTGTGCTAAAGGTGGTGTTAGTGCGGTAGACAGACTTTGTGGTTGATTTAGGGATGGCTTTTGTGGATAATTAGGTGGTGGGGAAGGAGAAGGTTTGTTATTGGCTGAGTAATGACATTGTCAGGTTGGTGGGAAACTCGGCTATATAGGAATGGCAGTCACAGCATGGGTTTCTCCCTCATTCTCACCCTCTTCATTTGCCCCAGTTTTCTTTGCATGTATCAAAGCATGATGATTAGATTTGCCTCTTTTTAGACCCACTTCGATCATTTCGCCACCAAAGACCAAATTCGCAAAGCTTGAAGGCGTGTAACCCACCATTTTCCATAATAGAACACTAGTAATATGTCTACTATCATTGTTATCATTTCTTTCTTCGTCATTAAGGGAAACACTTGGGCTGCCAGGTCTCTCCACCTTTGGGCGTATTCTTTGAAAGATCCGTGCCCCTTTTTGCACATGTTCTGTAGTTGCATCCTATCTGGAACCATATCAAAATTGTACTGATACTGCCTAACGAAGGCAACCATTAGGTCCTTCCAAGAATGGACTCAGGAAGGCTCCAAGTTAGCGTACCAGGTAACAGCTACCCCAGTAAGACTTTCTTGGAAGAAATGTATCAGTAGTTCCTCATCTTTTGCGTATGCCCCCATCTTCCGCCAATACATCTTTAGATGGTTCTTGGGGCAAGTAGTCCCCTTGTACTTTGTCAAAGTCCGGCACCTTGAACTTGGGAGGGGTGATGATATTGGGTACTAGGTACAACTCTTCTAGGTTAGCAAAGGCATAATCTTCACCTCCTTCAATGGCCCTGAGCCTTTCCTCTAGATGATCCAACTTTCCCATTTCTGCCATAGCATGAGGGTTTTTACTTGTTGTGGAATGCAAGAGGTGTAGTCGGGGATGATATTGAGGGCCCTCCAAAGGGTTTTGTAGGGGTATACCACCAACTGCTTGCCCTTCAGTGGCATATCCGAGGCAAGGCTCGAAGTCGGCTAGATTGTGGTGGGGAATTTCATGTGTCTCCCCCACGGTTTAAGAGACATGTGCATGATCAGTTTGGGGTTGTTGGCTCTCAATGGGTGTAGGAGTGGAGTTATTGACATCCTCATTGGGAGTATACGCCACATTGGGTGGTGAATAGTTGGGAGGCAGGCCATATGGCGGGAAGGCGTGCTTGTTTTGATTTTGCACATCATGGGGGTCGTCCCTACTTCCCAAATCTTTGCCTACCATATCTAAGGTTGGATGATTCATTTGGTTGAGGCCAGATGGGGGCATCGGGTTCACCTTAGCAACAGTGCTGGTAGCGACAATTGTAACCGCTTTGGCTTCATGCTCATCATGGCCTCCATCATTGTGGCCATTTTCTCTTTCATGGCCTCCATGTTGGCCTTCACCTTCTCTTGCACCTCCTCTGCTTTACCCATTACTCTAGCTCTAGCCCAGGTTCGGTAAGGGCGCCGTAAAGCGGGTTCTTTTCTTTTTTATAACAATGATTAAGTTCTCTTTTTTTTTAAGGAAAGAATGCAATGAACAATGCAACCAATGAAAAGCATGGATGTATGCGAATGATGCACAGTTGAAGTATTATGAATTTTTACACAGGATATGGGGTTGAATCAATTTAGATTTTCAACATGGTCCATGACATCTTCGTCAAGGTGAAACTGGAAGTAACAGGGACATCGACAACCCTAAATGTGTTTGGCAGTAGACAAAGCAGCGATGTAACACGATCCACCTTTTGCCCCAATTTTTTGCAAGATGGTTACTTCCACACTTCAACTTGACTCGATGAACCTTTTCATAAAAGCACGAGCTTGGTTCAACCCCATAACCCAAGGAATGGCAATTTTGATCGCCAATACTTTATCAACATTTCATAGGGATGAAAGACTCGGGAATACGCAAGCTATGCATGGAAAATGTAATTATGAGATTGAGATGCCCGAAGAAACATCCTTTCTTAGTTAACCATGCATTAGGTACCATGTTCAATCATTTTGTTTTTAAGTGAAATGGGTTTATGATCCCAACATGGTTGGCTCATGGTACCAAATATATGCAACTAAGAATGCAGCGTGAATTTTCGCGCTTTCTTTTTTGTTTTTGTCTTGCATCGGAAAACGCAAGGGTCACGCATGAGCAAACATGAAAACAATTAGTATGCAATTTGTAGATCAAAAACGTTTGTTGAACGCATATGCATGATGATGCAATGACTCATGCAAAATGTGATGCTGGAATATGATAACGGACAAATGTAGGAACGATATGTTCGTTATGATGCCATGAAGAGATGCTTATGCGATGCATGATATGAATGCATTTACGGACACGAGAGCCCGGAAAATCGTCTCTCCTTACTTGCACATTGGGGGGCGCAGTGCCCCATGTGTGCAGTTAAGAAGACGATATGGATCTTCCGACTTCCCACGACAAAAGACGAGACCCACATATGTGTGACAGCATGATGCAGATGCACAAAAGCGCAACAGGGGGATTTACACAGCATGTCAAAATCCTCAAAGAATCATACAACCAAGGCGTACATGACATTTAGGTTATATGCATGACAGCGTTTAAAAGGCATGCAGCGCGTTCGCTTCGTGCCCCTATTTTAGGGACCTATAGGATAATATCTAGGGGTCTCTAATAACTACTCCCAACGATTCATAACTCACATGACTATTTTCTAGAGGTATCATCACTCAAGATAATAATATTGTGGCGGTATGGAATACCAACGACAACATATTATAAAGAGAGAAAGCTCTAGACGAGGTTTCACTATTATCAAGCAAGTCGGAGACCTAGCATGATCATAGATTCACCTCCACTCCTTAGATTCCCATGAGCCCGGGTATAGGGCCCCTTTTACTCAAACCCATGGGTGCTTATAGTGCAGTGTAAAAATGTGGAAAAGACAACAGTTATTACATTTTACACATTTCAATAAATGCACACACAAAGTTCACAATTCCTCAATTCCTTAAAATAGGCCTAACTTACAAAAAAAATCTCCAGTGGAGTCGCCAACTGTCGCAACATGCCCTTTTGCAGGCGAGCGAGGCAAGGCTCACGGGTGCGCTTTACAAAGAAGGAAAGATGCGCGGAGTCGCCACCAACATTTTTGTGTGGAAAACGTCGGAAAAACCGAAGGAAACCGGTCAAAACGAAAATTCTAAGTTCGGGAGTTGTATTTACCTTTGAGGAAGGTATTAGCACCTCTCACGTTTGTCTCAAAGGACAACAACCTATTTTTTAGAATTGTGGAAATTGTGTTACCTTAACTTTTATTTCTTTTTATTTTTTGAGGTCGAAAAAAGCGGGGCTCTTACTCCTACGTACCCTCCATTGAAGAGGAAATCAGACCTACGTAGTTCTTTCTTAAGGGTGAATCACACAATTTCTTTTTACTTGAAAGGTGATCATTTAAAGGCGTTGGACCTTAAAAATGATCCATTTACTTGGTAAGAAAGACTGAGATAATAAACTTTCAAATCCTTTTTTAGTGATTTTTTGTGGACGAGCTTGACTTGGCGGGTTGATTTTAGCCTTAGTTTCACTTTAGTTATTAGTCAATTCAATTAAGAATGAGAAATCCCAAAGAGAAAACGTCCGATTGATTTTTTCGCTTTATTTTACTAAAAGGTATTTTTTGATTATTATATTATTATTTTACCTCTTTTTTGATTTCCAACGTGGTTACGACACGAACGAACGGTCGGAATTCATTTTAACAGAAATTTACGGATATTACAAATCAAATGATCGGTGGAAATTTATTTTATTTTTTGATTAGGCGAGAAATGACTTAAATAAATGACTGAAGCAAGTCATAAGGGGGTACGGAAAGTAAATGAAAATGAGAATAAAAGTACATGAAACAAATGGGGACCACCACGGGTACATAGAATGAATTGAAAAGCTCGGTTTGGGGTACTTACCAGTTGAAGACTGAAGAAAATGAAGAACGAACGATGAATGTCGAAGAACGGTTGAAAATCTTCGCGTAATTACCCACGAAAACGTTACGGAAGCGCCTCGGCTTGGATTTTCTTCACGAAAACAATTTTCCTCAGCAATTTTCCTCAGCGCTTCGAAGTGCCAAGAAGGCTGAACTCTTTCCTTCTTCATTCCTCCCCCTATTTATAGCAAAATAGAGGAGGAGCTTGCCACCCAGCTCGCCCAGACGAGCTCAGCTCGCCCAGGCGAGCCAGGTTGCTTCCTCCAGAAGCAACCGCCTTCTGGAGGAAGAATCTGGAAGGTCCAAGTGGGCCTGATTGCTATTTGCACTTCCTTTTTTACCAAATACACCCCCATTTGCTTTTTTTGATGATTCTTTTTTCCGTAACGTTAGGAAACTTTACAAATTTTGTAATGATACTTATTTTCTTTCAGTAAGGCTACGGAACCTTACGGATCATGTATTTACTCTTTTTTAGCTTTTGAAGAAGTTACGGAAACTCACAGATTGCGTAACAATACTTCCTTTTGGTTTCCGCCACATTACAGAATTTCACGGATCGCTTAACCATGCTTTCTTTTGATTTCCGGCACGGCTCGGGACTTCACATATTGTGCAACAAAAGGTGCTAAGTACTTCGAAGCGGTCAATCAAAGGTTGCATGCCATCAAGCAATAGTCCTTGGACGAAATTAGGGTATGACACTACACCATAAAATTCCTACAAAAACATTAAAGTATAAGAAAATCTCAAAAATCTAGTGTGACTTACTCACATATTGTAGTTTTGTCATTGAAGTCATGTCTAGTCATGAAACTTGTCACATAAGATTTCTTATGTTGTGCTGATTTTTTTTTTCTTGTTTCTTTGTCTAACTCATTTGTTCATGAGTGTATGAAATTCTTCTATCCTATTAGTTGATTTGAGTCAAATCTTGCATGTTAATTAGTCCTTAACATGTTCATGCAAAATTCTTAGAGAGTCTATGATTGTGAATCTTTTCTTGAACTTTTAGGTTTCCTTATGATTGTGTCTATTGTGAATTTGAGTTTTGGTGATTGAATTGCTGGCATAAATTTTGATCCTAAGTCAATATTGAACCCCTAAAACTTTGGTAAACAAGCCTAGTGAGTTCAAAACACATAGGAAGGTTGAAAGTAAGCCCAAGGCAATCAATATACCATGCTTAAAAAATTCGAATTCTGAAATCGCTGGAGTTGGCAGCTTAAACATACAAACTTGTAAACATTACTTGGAATTGGTCACTGTGAATTTTGAGCTGAACTTTTTACTAAAGTTTCTAGACATCTGGAAAAAAATTATAAAAAAAGAACCAAGTGATTTGGTTAAAATCAAAAAATACGAAAAATCACGTATGGTGGCAGAAAAAATCAGTATCCAGGAAAAAAAAGTGAAAGGAAAGTGTGCTTGTTGTTTTGGCTCAAAATTTGTTCTATAATTGGTGCCTATTTTATACGAATCTTAGTTCTGAAATTTCAATTGAAAATTAGTGTGAAAACAAGTGCAAAAACTAGAGGTTTGTTGAGTTTTTTTTATAGTTTTTTTACTCTACTCTAGAGCCATTCTAAGTTTCTCTATGAGTCCAAACTTGCTTCTATGTCCTTTTCATTGCTTTAATTGTTGAATAATCCTTGAAAATTTGTCTTGTTAAAACTATATTGGTTTACCTTTCTTTTCATTTTTTGGTCTTTGGTTATTGCTTGTCTCTTTGTTTCCTTGCTTGTGAGTTTCCATATAGGGAACTGGAAAAGAGGATTGGTGTCATCCATTGAAGAATTTGAGTCAAAAAGCAAGGGCCCAACCACCTTAAGAGCTATTGGACTAAGAAGCACTCCAAATTGAGTGAAACACCAAGGAGAGAATAGCCACCAAAATTGAGTAACTTTTTGTAATTGGAAATTTATT
Organism: Glycine max; assembly: GCF_000004515.6. Taxonomy (NCBI): domain Eukaryota; kingdom Viridiplantae; phylum Streptophyta; class Magnoliopsida; order Fabales; family Fabaceae; genus Glycine; species Glycine max. The sequence continues at coordinate 32,513,339 of NC_038251.2, forward strand.
TGTAATTGGACACTTGTACGTTTACCTTCATTACTTTCAAATCTTGTAACAAAAAGGTCTTTCATTGGAAGTAAGTTGGGAGCCTCCAATAGGTCACCCTACTTCCATTTGTGTGTAATAATTTTAGGCAATTTTAATTTTCCCTTAGGATAGTGAGTGCTTTGTTGGGAACCTTAAATGAGGTCATCCAAAAACTCTTAGGATCCGCCTAATTTACATCTCTTGCACTTTAATTTCTTGCTTATTTACATAGCTTATTTTCTTTACTAGTCTTGCCTAGTTTATCTTGTTATTACATAATACTTTCTTCTTGCTTATCATGCTTATCTTGAGTTCTTTTAAACCCTACCTTTTACCTTTTTCAAACCCCCAACTAGAAAGAACCACAACTTAGGAACCAATATGAGTCATCATTCATCTAGTGTTAATGGTGAAGGTACTAGTCATAAGGACCCTCTATCTAGAATCTTAGATGAGTTGAGTTCCCTCAAGTTATGGAAAAAAAACTAGAAAGAAAATAAAAAGGAAAAGAGAGGGTAGAAATAAATCAAGATGAGAGGGAACAAATAAGGGAAGAAGAAAGAAGGAAAATACTAAAAGAGTTAAGAAAAGAAAAACATGTCTCCTATAGTAGTCATGACTCTTGCAAGAGCCTAAGTGAAGAAATTCATGACTATTATGAAGGAAGGCATAGGCCACATCTTAGACCTCACTCCCATAGGAGAGAAAAGGAAAGAAAGCCTCAAGAGGCTAACATTAACCTCCCATACTTCCATGGGAAGGACAATGTAGAGGCTTACTTAGATTGGGAAATAAGGGTAGATCAACAACTTAAAAAGGAAGTCTACTTCAAAATCTTATGGCTCTCACTCATATACAAAGAAAGACCAAGGTCAAGGCATCTTAGGAGCGGCACCTTCTAAGCCCAAAGATAATAAAGGGAAGATAATAGAAAAGCAACCCCCTAAGGCTAGTGTCACAACCTACCGTTCGGCGGGAGGGCGAGGCGAGATAAAAAGGTGCGTCTTGGCATGAAGAAAAAGCGTGGAGTCGCCACCAACGTTTATTGGAGGAAAAATTTAGAAAAAACAAAAAGACAAAAAGGTCGAAGGTCTATGCATTTGGAAATTAAGGGTTCGGGAGTTGTTTACACACAAGGAAGGTATTAGCACCCCACGTGCCCATCATAAGGAACGACATCCTTTAATCGAGCATGCAAAACATGACTTCAAAATTATGTATTTTCCCTTTTTATGTTTATTTTTATTTTTTTTGGGTCGACAAGGGTGTTGTCCTTGCTCCTACGTATCCTCAGGAGCGATGATGAATTCAAACCTACGTAGTTCTTTAGTCTGAAAGTTTGTGTGTTAAATTATTTATATATTTTTTGAAAGATTGATTTTAATTATGAACAAAAGGTCGTTTAAGGTGTTGGACCTTGAAACGATGTTTTAAAATTTGATAAGCGGAGAGAGTCGTTTAAGGCTTTGGACCTTGAAATGATCTTTTGGTTTTTCTTTTAAGAGAGGAGAGAATCGTTAAGGCGTTGGACCTTGAAACGATCTCATGTGGTATTTGATAAAAAAAAGTTAGTTATGAGTTGGTTTTATCTTGGTTTTTGCTTATTAACCTTCAACCTTTTTATAAGATAACTTGCAGCACTAATGATTGGTTAAAACTTACTTTACAAAAGAAAAACGATTACCGATGATAGGATAATGAGATGTAGATGCACAAAACAATAAAGAGGACCCCTAAGGGTCCATACATCATTTTCAAATCCTTAAAACAAAAACTAACCAGATGACGAACGAAGAACAAAGTAAGGAATGATCGCGGTCGCGATTCGGTAGCACCTTGACCTCATTTCCTTTTCTTTATTCTTATTCTTCTTTCTCTCCTCTCTCAATTCCTGCAATTTCTGACCTTGGAACCCCTTTACTCAACCTCCTTCACGCCTATTTATACCAAAAGATGGCATTAGGGGTCATGGTAGCTTGCCCAGGCGAGCTAGAGCTCACCCAGGCAAGCTATTGCTTCAACCTAAAGTAACCTTGCTTGCCCTGGCAAGCTGGTTACTTCACCCCTAAGTCTTTTGGGGGGCCAAGCGAGCTAGAGGCTAGCCTGTGCAAGCCAGGGTTTAGAAAAAGGCTTAAAATGACCCTTTTGCCCTCCTTTTTGGGTATCTTTTGCATTCTTGATCAAAACATTGAATGATCATCTGTTTCACACTGTAACTGGTGTTCAATACCGTAAGTCGACTAGTAAGGATCAAAACATCGACAAATGATAGTCCCTAGATGAAATTAGGGTATGAAAGCTAGTATGCAAGAGAAGACTAGCTCTATAAAGTGCTTTAAATGTCTTGGTAGAGGACACATTACTTCTCAATGCCCAACCAAGAAAACCATGATTATGAGGAGCCAAGATATTTATAGTTGCCAAGATGAGGCTGCTACTTCACCTTCCTTTAGTGAAAGTGAAGAAGTGTGAGGGGAATAGTCTAGTGAAGAAATCTACCTCCAAGAAGAAGGACAACCTTTAATGGTTAAGGAGGAGTGTAAGGAGGTAAGTGTCTCATCCAAAAGGTTAGCCGAGAAGGAAAGTCATTTTGCAATAAACACAAAAATTAAAGAAACTTCCCCTTTTAGACAACCTTCAGATCTTCTCCTTTGTAAAAAGACACTTGTTAGCACTGTCACACCTCTTGGGCTTGAGGTTATTCCTCAAGTAAAGAAGTTGTTGGATGAGGGTTTGGTTCATAAGAGCTTAAATCCTTGTGCTTTCTTGGTGCCCAAAATAGGTATTATTAGGCACCAAATCCCTAAAATAAGTGATATGATGAAAATGTTGAGTGTTGCAACCTTTTTTTGTAAAATCACTCATGCACCCAACATTAGGTAGGTTTGTTCTTATTTTTGGTTTTAATACAAATCTAGGTGCTCATATGGGACACCTTGGGTTTGTCAAACTTTTTTATAGGAATAATCAACATGAAAATACAAAAAAGTTACATTTTATTTCATTACTTTCCTTAATTTTTTAAATAGTGATCAAGGGGTTCCCACGGACCCTAAGAGAATAAAGGTCATTCCTGATTGGTCCATTCTACCAAGTATGAGGGAAATCTGGGGCTTCCATGACTTAATAAACTTTTACAAAAGGTTTGTCCCATATTTTTCTATACTTGTAGCACCACTCACTGAGTTGGTGAGGAACCATGTTCCCTCATGGGAAGATGCCCAGGAAAGAGGTTTTTAGACCTTACCCTACTCTAACATACACAACACCACTAATATTTTTGTTTTTATTCTTTTTATAGGTGTCAAAGGAAGGAGCCCAGAGTATCAAGAACCTTGGGATTTTAGGTCAAATTCTTTCCAAGGAGGAAGAGATGATTCAATCCTACCCCCAAAGGGTATTGGATTGAAGACTCCTATAGGATTGGGCTAGAGTTGCTAAAGAAGGCCCTAGGGTTCTCATGAACCTCAGGGTAGATTTAAGAGCCCATGGGCCAAGGTTGGGTTCACTCTTCTTTGTAAATATTAAAATAGGTTTTTCCATCTTTTGCGCCTTGCATTTTGGCCATTCTAGTAGTGTAGGGTTTTAGCCTTGTATTTCAGGGCATTTTGAGTAGTCTTTGCAGTAGGGACTATTTTTGTATTTTCATGTATTTTGGCATGGGGGTGAGCTTAGCTATTATAGGGGTGTGTGTAGCTAAGCTCTAGCATCTCATCTCAAGGAGGTGAGCTTAGATATTAGAGGGTTGTGTGTAGCTAAGCTCTAGCTTCTCTATGAATCTTCTCAAGGAGGTGAGCTTAGTTATTAGAGGGGCGTGTGTAGCTAAGCTCTAGCTTGTCAAGGAAGCTTCTTAAAGAATTTTCTCAAGGAAACTTCTCAAGGAAGCTACCTAGGCTATAAATAGAAGCATGTGTAACACTTGTTGTAACTTTGATTAGTGAGAGTGTTATGACACACACTTCAAAGTTCAACTTCTCTCCCTTTTTTTCTCCTTCAATTTTGTGCCCCCCCGGCCCCCTCTCTCTCTCATTCTTTTCCTCCATCAAAGCTTCCTCTCTAAGTTTCTTATCCAAGGCACTCTCTTGGTGGTGAACCTTATCCTTCCGTGGCTTATTCCCTAGTGGATGGCGCCTCCTCTAACCTCTTCTCCTTTATCTTCTGCTGCATCTCCATGGTGGAAAATCACCATTGAAGGACCTCATTGAAGCTGAAAGATCCATCCTCCATAGAAGCTTTTCAAGCAAGCTTCCATCCAGTGTATATACAAATACACCTAGCCAGACCTTCCTTTTCCACTTAGGCATATAAAATGGCCTATGCCACTTCCTCTTGGTTAGATCATTACATAAATTCCTTAGATTTTTCATACATTATTCAGTTGTTTTAGCCATTTGTTACTCAATCATAGTCATAAAGGCATTTACAATACCAGCCAACTTGATACTTGAATACCACTTTGTAAATAATTCCCACCCAATAATGGTAGTAGATAAGAAGTAACTAAGTATTTTTAGCTATTTGAACATCAAGATGATGATGTGTATACAATAATGTTCTAATGACAATAAAAAATTTCTAAGAAAGATGAATCTTACAGCCTTGGAAAGTTAAAATGCTATCAACAAGCACGAATAGAATGAGAAGCATATAGGATGATTCTCATCAGTGGCAATTATTTTTAAAGGAAAGTAGGAGATTTAAATTGCGCATTCTTGAATCTAGGGAATTCACAATGAATCTACAAGCCATGCAGTAATACAAAAACACGATATCCTTAAACCATATTGTTTCTCTCCATTGAAACGGGGAGAATCACATTGCAGGTTGAGATTAAAATAGATAATGGTCTGTTCTATATAGTGGCTTGTCACATGTAGCGTGAGTTTATATGTGACTTATTATATTAAAAAAAAGAGAGGAAGGATCGGGACTAGAATGATTCATGCAACTGACATTTACGAAGGCCAGAAACTAGGATTTTTTTATCGGAAAATGTTTGTTTGTTATCTGTTAATAGATATATGAAGGATTTTATTCACTTATGACTTATGTATTTATTATTTATAAAATCGTATAATGTAGTAGATAAGCAGAAGGTAAGATGCTTTAGGAAAACTACTCCTAAGTTCAAGTTGTTTATCTCAATAAAACAGGACAAGGTCTGACGACAAAAACTATTAACAGCAAGTGGTACTTCAATGAAATGCTATGGTAAGTGCCCTTCATTCATTAATAAAATTGTGAAACAACACCATATGTATCCACTACCACTATCCATCCATTAATACCCTGATCACAAAATTCTAAAGTAGATAACGAGAATGTTAGAGATGCAAGAAACAAATCAAACAATACCATTTTCCAACTCAATATATATAATTTGTCATTAGAGAATCGATAATTACATTAAGTAAGGAAAATATGCACATCAAGAAAATAGAAAAACCCATTACCCTAGTTTCAATAACTAAAAACCATATAGAAAATTGAGGTCTACATTTTTGTAAGTGGGAGATACAAAATCTGTATTGCCATGAGGAGCGAAAAGAAGAAAGTTTTAGAATAAATTCTATCTTTATTATACCGTGGTAACTTAATTCAAATTAACCAAAGAAAACTTGTTTAGCATCAATTACATAACCTTCCTTGCTTGTTTTTCACACCTACATATTGCATTGCTCCGCAAAATGAGATGAACCCCTCCAATTAATTTGTGCCAAAATGTGTAAGCCAGCACTCTGCCATGAATTGTTAGTACCAGAGGCAGAATTGCAACAACCCCAAAACTTCTTTCCCAAGGCCCATAATTGAGTGTTATTGTCATTTACATACAAGAACAAATGAATACATATCTCTCTCTATTTACAATACATAAGTCAATGATTAAAAATAACTCGTTCCCAGCCAAAGATTTCCTTCCCATCATACTATGTGTTGTGATCCTTACTAGGAGCGGATCGCTTGATATAGGTCACAGAGTTCTGGATGATGCCACTTCCAGAGAGGGAAGATAAGTCAGGGTAAACGCCACAAGGATTACCTTGATAAGTCCGAGATTGGTTTAGTGAGGAACCCAGAGAGAAGTTCTCACAAAATTTTTATCAAATGCAAAAGTGATTCTATACATATCATGTATCTGAACAAAAAGATAGAAATAGACATGGGCCTTCAAAACAGTTTGGGCCAAAATTACAATGAAAAAATTATAAATAAAAAAGAGCATATTTGGCATGGGCCTTGAAATTAGTTTGGGCCTTCAGCAACAATTAATATTCTTAGTAGTGCCTTTATCTCTGGGCCTTCGTCCTTCTCCACTTAGGCCTTATTAAGTATGTCTGCTACCATTTATTGGAGGGTATCCACTAACTATTTGGTCCTACTCCTGGTCATAGGTCCCTATATTTGGGCAGTTTTAGGATTCTCATCATTCCCTCCTTCTTGGAAAGCATTTGCCCTCAAATGTTCAAAAGCATCCCCTGCAACAAATAGAGTCAAGTCAGCAACATTAAATGAAGAACTTACTCCATACTCACCTGGAATATCGATCTTGTAAGCATTTTCATTGATCCTCTTTTGTACTTGGAAAGGTCCATCTTCTCTAGGTTGAAGTTTGGACTTCCTTTGTTTAGGGAACCTATCCTTCCTCATGTGTACCCAAAGCCAATCACTTGGTTCAAGTACCACTTCCTTCCTGTTCTTGTTGGCTTGCTTGGCATAGCCTTCATTCATCTTTGTAGTTTGAGCCTTCTCCTGCTCATGCAATCTCTTCACATACTCAACTTTAGCCTGTGCATCCTTATGCTTAAAATCAGGAATGTTAGGCAATGGTAACAAATCAAAAGGAGTCAAGGGATTAAAACTATACACTACTTCGAAAGTAGAGTTTTGTGTAGTGCTATGTACAACCCTATTGTATGCAAATTCAACATGAGGCAGACATTCTTCCCAATTTTTTATATTCTTTTTAATCACAGCTCTAAGAAGAGAAGACAAAGTTTTGTTTACTACCTCAGTTTGACCATCGATTTGAGGATGGCATGTGGTGGAAAAGAGAAGCTTTGTTCCAACCTTACCCCACAATGTTCTCCAAAAGTGACTAAGGAACTTGCTGTCTCAGTCTAAAATGATGCTTCTTGGTAGTCCGTGGAGACACACCACTTCCTTGAAAAATAAATCAGCAACATGAGTCTCTTGGGAATTGCTTTTGTAAGCTGGCCTGTTAGGCAATAAAGCTCCTGGAAGGAGATCAATTTAATGTTCTATGCCTCTTGAAGGTAGCAGTCCATGAGGAATCTCCTTGGGAAAGATATCTTTAAATTCCTGCAATAAGGGTTCAACACTAGGATAAACAAAAATAGTTAACTCATTAGAATTTTCAGTAGAAACTCTATTGTCTTTGTAGTATAGTAGATAAAGCGGTTCATGAGCAAGTAAGACGTTCCTCAATTCACTCGCCTTTGCTACACAATTAAATTTTCTTTCATGTGTATCACTCTTCTTTTACCTATTCCTCTTTCGTGTTTCACTCTTTTCTTTCTCTTGTTCTCTCTTTTATCTCATTTTGATTTAGTTATCACACACTTCTCTAGGGGATAGAGGTCTAAGAATAATGTTCTGGTCATGGTGCTGGAAAGAAATCTTGTTGGTGAAGCCATCATGCACTGCTTTGGTGTCATACTGCCATGGTCTTCCTAACAGTATATGAGTCGCCTCCATTGGAACCACGTCACACAATACCCTATCATTGTATCTTCCAATGGTGAGACACACCTCAACCTGCTGAGTCACCTTTATCTCTTCATCTTCACTAAGCCATTGAAGTTTGTATGGCCTAGGATGGAGCTGAGTATCCAAATTCAGTTTGGACACTAACTTGGAACTTACAACATTAGTACAGCTTCCTCCATCAATAATTAAATAGCAAAACTTACCATTAATAGTACATCTGGTGTGGAAAATATTTTCTCTTTCGGTGTCGTTCAGTGGCTGCATCTGACTTCCCAATAGCCTTCTCACCTTTAGCATATTACCTTGCATAGCTTCCTCCTCAAGCTCTTCCACCTCTTCTTCTTCACTGATTTCAGATTCACTGGTGATTTCTCCATCTTCCTTCATGATCATGGTCCTCTTGGTTGAACAGTCAAAAGCAATATGTCATCTGCCTAAGCATTTGAAGTATTTTATGTTTCTGGTACCTGTGTTGGATGATGAGGTAGAATTATGCTTGGTTTTTGCACTGTACACTGTTAGTCGGTGAATACGACTAACTTTTGTGTATAAAACTTGCATAGATTGTATCAAACTCTTCCAATTTATGGTTATTTTGTAGTGTTATAAGTATTTTTTGTTAAGTATAAGTAATAAACACTTAATACTTCCATTTTGTGTGTTTAATAATCATTTTCTCTCAATTTTAGGTTAATTAGGCAAGCTTTGAAAAGTGTAGTTTTTCACCTTCTCGCTAAGCCAATCTGCTGGCTTAGTGAGATTCTGCTAAGCACAACACTCATGGGCTAAGCGCGAGGTAGACTCTAGAAGAAGATGAGTTGTACAGGTTCGCTAAGCGCACCGTTTCAGTTCATCCGCTAAGTGAGAAAGGCACGCACTAAGCCGAAATTCACTAATGTGTGCTAAGCGGTCCATAATTGTGCTAAGTGCACGAGCATGAACAAGGCCACCTATTTAAGTCTGAAATCAGATTTTAGAGAGGGAGTTTGGACTGGGATTCAGAACTTTGAATGTCTAGAGTTTCTAAAGAGAGAAAGGTCCAAGTTCCAGAGAGTTTTGAGAGATTTTGTTGTGTGAAGATCTGTAGAGACCAGAGCTTAAAGCAGGAGCCGGTTTGAGAGCTTGAGATGAGTTTGTGAGTGATTGTGAGATCCTAGAGGTGAAGAAGACATCCTCACCACTTGTATTTTTGCAATCTTTCATCTTGTTCTTCTATTTGTTGTAAAGAAGGCTTCCTGGTATGGAAAACTAAATCCTCTGTTGGATCTTCCCTGTAGGTACCTGATGTAAATATATTTCTATCTATTTAATGATGTTTTATGTGTTCTCTGTGCTATCTGCTTTTCATTCCAGTATACCTTTACCTTGATCACGTAGATGCATGCTTTGCTAGGGTCATTCAACAGTGGAAACTGGTCTGACTCTAAAGTCCTTGATAGCCAGGGCTAAGTTGTCGTACTATCACGAGGAATCGGGGTGCGATAAGTTAGTTGTGTATGTGTTTGTTAATGAGGTCCTGGTTAAGTTTTGTCTTACAAGAGGAATATGCGGACGATGATTGATCAGGGTTAGGCTAAACTATCATGAGGAATCGGAGTTTAGTATCTTAGGAGACACCATAAGAACACATAAGCATTGTTGATAGAGAATATCTTTTCCACATCAGGCACCTATTAGGAAGACCAACGTGTTTCTACTTGTTTTTACACATCATTTATCTCATGTGATTTTCTTTCTTTTTGCACAGATAGCTTATACACCTGTTCATATTCACACTTATCTTCACACACTAGACACTTATTTGCTGAAATAGCTTACCAAATAACACAAGTTCCCCAAGAGTTCGATACTCGGTTCTTACCGTTTTATACTACTTGTGCGATCCGGTGCAGTTGCCGGAAGCCGACCAAGTTTTTGGCGCTGTTGCTGGGGAACTTCTTTTTATTTGGAAATTTAGTTCATCTTTAGGTGTCTATTCTTTATTTGTTATTCTTTGATTGTTTTTATGAATATTTGTTCTTAATTCCTATTTGTCTTTTATTGTTAAACTGGATAACCACTGTTCTGTTAGTATTGTATATGCATAGATCTCCCACAGGCAATTTAGTTCCTCTGGACTTAGAAATTAAGGCTACATTGCGTAGGAACAGAGTTGAGAGGAGAAGGAAACTTCGGCAAGACAGAATAGTTGCATCCATTCTTGAGGAGGAGACTCATTTCTCTGACTTATTATCACCTGATTCACCATCATCAAGGGAATCCGCCACTCAATTACCTGAAGTCATTACCATGGCAGAAGAGCATGATCAGAGGATTACCCTAGAGGATTACTCAAGTAGTTCAGTACCACAATTTTTCACCAGCATTACATGTCCTGAAGTGCAAGCTAACAACATCATCTACCCACATTCCTTAATTCATTTAATACAGGGGAACTTATTTCAAGGATTACCTAATGAAGACCCTTATGCACACTTGGCAACATTCATTGAAATATGCAACACTGTTAAGATTGTCGGTGTCCCAGACGAAGCTATTAGGCTCAGCCTTTTCTCACTCATTCAAGGGTAACAGTCTGAAAACCTAGGAAGAAGTTGTTGAAAAGTTCCTAAAGAAATACTTCCCAGAGTCCAAGACTGCAGAAGGGAAAGTTGCAATCTCTTCATTTCATCAGTTCCCTGATGAATCCCTGAGTGAAACATTGGAGAGGTTCAGAGGCTTGTTGAGAAGAACTCCCACTCATGGGTTTTGCAAGCCAACCCAATTGAATATGTTTATAGATGGGCTGAGACCACAAACCAAGCAACTGTTAGATGCTTCTGGAGGGGGAAAGATAAAACTGAAGACTTTGGAAGAAGCAACTAAGCTAATTGAGAACATGTCAGCTAGTGATCATGCCATTCTACGAGACAGAACCCATCAACCCACAAAGAAAATCTTGATAGAGCTATCATCACATGACACTTTATTGGCACAAAACAAGTTACTTTCTAAGCAACTTGAGATTTTAACAGAAACACTCAGTAAGCTGCCAACTAAGTTGTCTATAGGTCAACCTACGCATTTTTCTATTTTGTAGGTTACAGGTTGTACCATTAGTGGTGAGGCTCGTCAAACAGGCCAATGTATTCCCACTGAAGAAAACAGTCAAGAAATTCATTATATGGGAAATAAAAAATGACAAGGGTATACTCAAGGAGGATTTTTAGGCTTCCAGCAGGGTCCCTATAATCAACAAGGACAGTGGAGGACACACCCTAGTAACCAGTTCAACAAAGACCAGAGTGGGCCTTCAAACAGGTTAATCCAACAAGGACCTAACATATTCTAGAGGACTACTAAGTTAGAGGAGACGTTGATGCAGTTTATGTAGGTAACAATGTCAAATCATAAAAGCACTGAGTCAACACTGAAGAACCTTGAGGTCCATGTGGGACAACTGGCCAAGCAAATAGCTGATAAGTCATCCAACAGTTTTGTGGCAAATATAGAACAGAATCCCAAGGAGGAATGCAAAGTTGTGATGACGAGGAGTAAAAGGTTTGTCGAGGCTGAGGATGAGGATAGTGTTGTGCGCAAGAAGAAAATTGCTGACAAGAAAGGTACTGTTTGCAAGAAAAATGAGGTGAGAGGTGAAAGTAATCAAGAGAAAAATGAACAAATAATGGTCAAGAATAAAGAATTGAAGGACCAAGAAAAAGAAGAAGAAGTAGAAAATGAAAAAAATGAAAAAGAAGAAAAAGAAGAAAAAATAATAAGAATGCAAAGAAGAGTAGAAGTGAAAAAGTTGTGGATGAAGGTGTGGAAGTACCATATCCATTGGTACCTTCCAAGAAGGAAAAAGATCGTCATCGGGCGAGATTTTTAGACATTTTCAGGAAACTGGAAATAACCATGCCCTTCGGAGAAGCTTTGCAGCATATGTCACTCTACTCTAAATTCTTGAAAGATATGTTAACAAGGAAGCATAAATATATTCATCAGGAAAACATCATAGTGGAAGGAAACTGCAGTGTTGTGATCCAAAAGATCCTTCCACCCAAGCATAAAGATCCTGGGAGTGTAACTATTCCTTGTTCAATTAGAGAAGTCAATGTGGGAAAAGCTCTTATCGACCTGGAACCCAATATCAATTTGATGCCACTCTCCATGTGAAGAAGATTGGGAGAGTTGGAAATAATGCCCACTCGAATGACTTTACAATTAGCTGACCGCTCCATTACCAGGCCATATGGAGTAATTGAAGATGTATTGGTTATAGTAAAACATTTGATCTTCCCGGCAGACTTCGTGGTAATGGATATCTCTGAAGATATTGACATCTCTGTAATATTGGAAAGGAAATTCATGTTGACCGCAAGCTGCATAGTTGATATAGGGAAGAGGAAGCTAGAGCTAGGTTTTGAAGATCAGAAAATTGATTTTGATTTGTTTGTTGAAAACAAGCCTTCTCCAGAACACAATGTCTGCTTACAGGTAATGGAAGGAGATCAAGAGGTTCTGAAACTAAGAACCAAAACATAAGACCGCAAGCTGCATAGTTGATATGCGGAAGAGGAAGCTAGAGCTAGGTGTTTTGCTGTGAACAGTGATTAGCGACTAGGAATTAGCGACTGATTTTGCAATTTAATTAGCGATTTTTGTTTTGATAGTTAGAGTTGTTATTTTTGGATGCTTTTTTTGTGTGGTAGTTTCTTTTGATCCATATATTCTGTGAAAAATACCAGGAGCACTTGGTGTGGTTGAATTTGAGAGAGACAAAAATTTTGGGAACTTGTTTTTAGCAAAACTTAAAACGGCCATAACTTTTGCTCCGGTAATCATAATGACTATTATTATATATGCATTTGGGGTAGAAAAAAATTTCCCATATTGTAGCAACCTGCTTTAGCTGGTTGGGGTCTCTCAAACTAGAACAATCAATTGTTTACTAAGTTTTTTATTTAATTATTTTTCAAGTATTATTGTCCTATTTTTCTAAACTTTGCATAAGTAGTTTTCATAGTTAAACTTTGAATTTTTGTTTGAAATTTTTTGTGCTATCTTTTCATGATTTTAGGGTGTTGCTCACAAAATTTCAGCTCATTTGGATATTATTTGACTATAGTTGTAGTTCTAACCCTCCCCCGGTGCTTATTTGAAAACACATTATTTGCTGCATATAGTGCATGACTCGGGGCAATCTAGGTGATTTACAACCCTTTGATCCTGAAATAGATAGAACCTTTCATAGATTAGTTAGGCATAGTGTGCATCCTAATGATTCTGTGCATTTTGAGCATTGTGAGCATTTTGAGCATTCTGAGTATTCTGTTGCTAGTGATTATGAATATTCTGATTTTGAGCATTCAACTACTACTTTTCATACTGAGAACATGGCTCAACCTCCACCTCGTGAGAGGACTCTTAGCGATATGAGTGACCCTGATTTCACTTATGAAAGCTTGTGCATTCAATATCCTGATGAGGGTGTTTCATATGTTCTCAAGACTAGACTAATACATTTGTTGCCTAAGTTTCATGGTCTTGCAGGTGAAGATCCTTGTCGCAACGTGCCCTTTTGCGGGCGAGCGAAGGCGAGGCTCACGGGTGCGCTTTCCCAAGGAGGAAAAGATGCACGGAGTCGCAACCAACATTTATTTGTGGAAAATGTCGGGAAAACCGAAGGAAACCGGTCAAAATGAAAATTCTAAGTTCGGGAGTTGTATTTACGTTTGAGGAAGGTATTAGCACCTCTCACGTTTGTCTCAAAGGACAACAACCTATTTTTAGAATTGTGGAAATTGTATTACCTTAACTTTTATTTCTTTTTATTTTTTGAGGTCGACAAAAGCAGGGCTTTTGCTCCTACGTGCACTCCTTTGGAGAAGAAATCAGACCTACGTAGTTCTTTCTTAAGAGTGAATCAAGTGATTCTTTTTACTTGAAAGGTGATCATTTTAAGGCGTTGGGCCTTTAAAAATGATCCATTTAACTTGGTAAGAAAAAGTTAAGATAAAACTTTCAAATCCTTTTTTAGTGATTTTTTGGTTGACGAGCTTGACTTGGTGAATTGATTTTAGCCTTAGTTTCGCTTTAGTTATTAGTCAATTCAATTAAGAATGAGAAATCTCAAAGAGAAAACGTCCGATTGATTTTTGTGCTTCATTTTACGAAAAAAAGGCGAGGATGGAGAATTGCACTAAGCAATCACTACGCATGGCTCCAAACTCGTAGGTGGAGGACACATGAACAGCGCTAGGCAATGACATTCATGGGGCTCCGAAAAAAGGTGGAGAATGGAGAATTGGCGAACAGCGCTACACAATAACTTCGCGGGGCTCCAGACTCGTAGGTGGAGGACACATGAACAGCGCTAGGCAATGACATTCATCGGGCTCCAAAAAAAAGTGGAGAATGGAGAATTGGTGAACAGCGCTACGCAATAACTTCGCGGGGCTCCAGACTCGTTGGTGGAGGATGCATGAACAGCGCTAGGAAATGACATTCATGGGGCTCCGCAAAAAGGCGAGGATGGAGAATTGCACAAAGCAATCACTACGCATAGCTCCAAACTCGTATGTGGAGGACACATGAACAACGCTAGGCAATGACATTCATGGGGCTCCAAAAAAAGGTGGAGAATGGAGAATTGGCGAACAGCGCAACGCAATAACTTCGCGGGGCTCCAGACTCGTAGGTGGAGGACACATGAACAGCGCTAGGCAGTGACATTCATGGGGCTCCGAAAAAAAGTGGAGAATAGACAATTGGCGAACAGCGCTACGCAATAACTTCGCGGGGCTCCAGACTCGTAGGTGGAGGACACACGAATAGCACTAGGCAATGACAGTCATGGGGCTCGGAAAAAAAGTTGAGAATGGAGAATTGGCGAACAAAGCTACGCAATAACTTCGCGGGGCTCCAGACTCGTAGGTGGAGGACACATGAACAGCGCTAGGCAGAGACAGTCATGGGGCTCGTTAAAAAAGTGGAGAATGGAGAATTGGCGAACAGCGCTACGCAATAACTTCGCGGGGCTCCAGACTCGTACGTGGAGAACACACGAATAGCACTAGGCAATGACATTCATGGGGCTCCGAAAAAAAGTGGAGAATGGAGAATTGGCGAAAAACGCTACGCAATAACTTCGCGGGGCTCTAGACTCGTAGGTGGAGGACACATGAACAGCGCTTGGCCATGACATTCATGGGGCTCCGATAAAAAGTGGAGAATGGAGAATTGGCGAACAACGCTACGCAATAACTTCGCGGGGCTCCAGACTCGTAAGTGGAAGACACCATGAACAGCGCTAGCGTAATGAACATTCATAGGGCTCCGAAAAAAGTGGAGAATGGAGAATTGGCGAACAGCGGCTACGCAATAACTTCGCGGGGCTCCAGACTCGTAGGTGGAGGACACATCAATCGCACTAGGCAATGACATTCATGGGGCTCTGGAAAATAGTGGAGAGTGGAGAATTGGCGAACAGCGCTACACAATAACTTCGCGGGGCTCCAGACTCGTAGGTGGAGGACACATGAACAGCGCTAGGCAATGACATTCATCGGGCTCCAAAAAAAAGTGGAGAATGGAGAATTGGTGAACAGCGCTACGCAATAACTTCGCGGGGCTCCAGACTCGTAGGTGGAGGACACATTAATAGCGCTTGGAAATGACATTCATGGGGATACGAAAAAAAGTGGAGATTGGAGAATTGGCGAACAGTGCTACAAAATAACTTCGCGGGCCTCCAGACTCGTAGGTGGAGGACACATGAACAGCAATAGGCAATGACATTCATTGGGCTCCAAAAAAAAGTGGAGAATGGAGAATTGGCGAACAGCGCTACAAAATAACTTTGCGGGGCTCCAGAGTCGTAGGTGGAGGACATATGAACAGCAATAGGCAATGACAGTCATGGGGCTCGGAAAAAAGTGGAGAATGGAGAATTGGCCAACAGCGCTACGCAATAACTTCGCGGGGCTCCAAACTCGTAGGTGGAGGACACATGAACATGGCTAGGCAATGACATTCATGGGGCTTCGAAAAAAAGTGGAGAATGGAGAATTGGCGAAAAACGCTACAAAATAACTTCGTGGGGCTCCAGACTCGTAGGTGGAGGACACACGAATAGCACTAGGCAAGGACATTCATCGGGCTCAGAAAAAAAGTGGAGAATGGAGAATTGGCGAACAGCGCTACGCAATAACTTCGCGGGGCTCCAGACTCGTAGGTGGAGGACACATTAATAGCGCTAGGCAATGACATTCTAGGGGATACGAAAAAAAGTGGAGAATGGAGAATTGGCGAACAGCGCTACAAAATAACTTCGCGGGGCTCCAGACTCGTAGGTGGAGGACACATGAACAGCAATAGGCAATGACAGTCATGGGGCTCAGAAAAAAGTGGAGAATGGAGAATTGGCAAATAGCGCT